>NC_089805.1:4300405-4367905 GCF_029633855.1 Hoplias malabaricus | reverse complement strand
GGAGGAGAGAAAGAGCAAAGGGCGATTCCAGGAGATTCATTGTGAGTTAATTCTTGTCAGACAGAAAGAGAAGATGGGACATCATCCCTCAACAGAGGGAAGAGAGTGGAAGGAAGCAAAAGCTTTAGATGCCTGAGAAAATGAGTACAGAGCTTTGTGTCTGAGCAGGAACCTAATGTTGGTATAAAACCCAAAAAAACAATGCCATAGAAGAACCCCTCTTGGTTCCATAAAGAACCGTGTCTGATAACAACATTTAAAGTGGTAAAGAACCTTTGTATTTATTTATTATTTGTTTATTACATGTTTTACCTTTTAAACTCTTTAGACAATGATTGGTTTGAGACTCAGAGGGCGGGGCTAGTACACCACGGCCCGACAGAGAACGCGCTTCTCATTGGTCGTCACTTTTATTTAACCAGAGTTTTCTGTCCATCATTTAGTGCAGCAGCCAATGGAGTCCCATTTACTCCAGGGTTGGTTTTCTTTAGATTTAATAATTCTCACATTGTTTTGTTTGAATTGAGAAAGATGGCCACCACAAATATGACCGCAGACCGACTTATACAAACCGGAGACGCTGTGTAAAGCCTGCCCCCTCGCCACCACCACCCTCCCCTACACCTTTGTGCCCACCGACTTTTACCCAGGTCCACTCAAGCTGCAATTACTGATTCTGAGTGAGGAAAGACAAAAGGAGGAGTTCACTGCTCCACAAACACAGACTGAAACCTCGTGGACAAACTCCAAGCATCACTGCTGTGTCTGATCCACATGCACCAGCACAACACACACTAACACTCCACCACAATCCCACTTCGCAGCAGGCTGTAAATACTGAACGTCCAAGGACAGCTTTGTTTTACAGACAAGCGTTCCCTGCTGAGCTCTGTTGAGAATCCAGGTCAGAGAATTGTGCCGTTTATTAATTCACACAACGGTCAAAAATGCTTGTCAGATGTTGTAATGGAATTAAAGTGCTGTTCCTCCACAGAGCTGACATAGTCGACCTCCACAGTCACAGATACCCCGTGTGCTGTAATCAGATCTGTGGCTTACGGCTATATCGCAAACATACATAATAATGATCTCATTAGACTCCCGGCTGCTGAAGCGAAGGGCAGCAGCTCTGTCTCTGCACTGCACTGAAAAGAAAGCTGTTTTTTTACCGATTGACTGATTTTCTTCATTCCCCAAGTCTCCAGGAATGAATTCTTCATGAGCTCAAGCTTATTACATCCTTATTACCATGTAATTACATAGTAAAACAGTAATAACCACTATGTTATCAACAACCATCCCGAGAATGGGTTAGATAATGACCAACAGATATGAACAATCACATATAGGGTACAGACTCAACCACCATCAACGTGCAGTGCCACTGTGAATGATGCGACAGCAGCCAATCCGCACACCTCAGCTGATTGGTTAAAAGGAGAATACAGGGAACGGCCGAGCAAGTTTGTTGGAATCTGTGGATCATCAAGAGACCAGAAGTGACCAAGCACAAAAGAGTGAGGACTTGAGTTTTTATCCCAAGCATTAGTGCCAGTTGTTCAGTACAGTGTCCCTGTCACTGCACTCAGGCATTGGGATTGAAATAGACCACAGGGAGGGCGCCCTCTGTTGGCCCCATTCATGCCACTTGGAGGTCTCCAAGGTTGATGGGTGTTAACCCAATAAACTAAACTTTCAATCTGGACCTGGATTAATAAGCATCCATTAGCAGCTCAGTGACCCTCCCACTGGAAGTTCAGCAAGCTCAAACTATAGACCGTTAACGCCCGACCTTCTCCATGAGGAAGAGATTGATCAGAATCCAAACATCAATAGAACACTGGAGGAAATGGTGGATACTGTTTCTGTGCATTGATGTTATAGATGTCTGACTCGTGCTGAGATCAAATCCAATCACCAGGACCTATTTGCCTTACATTGTTTAATGAAGATTGATTCTACTGACTTGTTTAAGTTGACATTGCTCATGCAGTCTGTCTATGTTGTATGTGGCCTTTCAAAACAAGACATCTATGGGTAAAGAGCAAGACCTCGCAAAATGAGTACATATGTGGTGACGAAGTCTCACAACCCTCTTTGTATCAGGGGGTAAAGAATCTCACTGTGTAGCATAATGAGGACAAAAAGTACAGTTACACTCTGTTAGCCATATTAGCATTTTCACCATAGAATCTAATGGAAAACCTTTAGCATCTGAGAGTTACTCATACACTTTAGTAATATGTTATTTCACATGTGTAAGAGGCTATAAGCCCAGGCCACATTATGATTTGACTCGTTCTTTTCCTCCTTTTTACAGGGTAAATAATCGACCCCACTTTCCCTGTGCTATGAGAGTGAAATAGATTTTTGGAGGATAATGTTTTATCGTGAATTCTGCTTAAATTATTTATCTGAATTGGCTTAAAATTTAATAAAGTATTTCTCCCTACACCCTCCGTAGGGCACAGTGTAGATCATAAAGTATTCGTTTCTACACTCACATAGTGTGTTGAATGTTGAAGGGTTATGTTTCCATTTTGAATCAGTGTCTAATTACTGGTGTAGTTTTGTGTAATGAACAATAGGCATCCATCCATCCATTTTCTGTAAGAGCTTACCCAATTCAGGGTCACGGTGGGTCCAGAGCCTACATGTAATCGTTGGGAATACACCCTGGAGGGGGTGCCAGTCCTTCACAGGGCAACGCAGACACACACACACACATTCACTCACACACTCACACCTACGGATACTTTTGAGTCGCCAATCTACGTGTGTTTTTAGAAACTGGAGCACCCGGAGGAAACCCACGCAGACACAGGGTGAACACACCACACTCCTCACAGACAGTCACCCGGAGGAAACCCACACAGACACAGGGAGAACACACCACACTCCTCACAGACAGTCACCCAGACGAAACCCACGCAGACACAGAGAGAACACCACACTCCTCACAGACAGTCACCCGGAGGAAACCCACACAGACACAGGATGAACACACCACACTCCTCACAGACAGTCACCCGGAGGAAACCCACGCAGACACAGGGAGAACACACCACACTCCTCACAGACAGTCACCCGGAGGAAACCCACGCAGACAGAGGGAGAACACACCAACTCCTCATAGACAGTCACCCGAAGGAAACCCACGCAGACAAAGAGAGAACACACCAACTCCTCACACACAGTCACCCGGAGGAAACCCACGCAGACACAGGGAGAACACACCACACTCCTCACAGACAGTCACCCGGAGGAAACCCACGCAGACACAGAGAGAACACACCACACTCCTCACAGACAGTCACCCGGGGGAAACCCACGCAGACACAGGGAGAACACACCAACTCCTCATAGACAGTCACCCGGGGGAAACCCACGCAGACACAGGGAGAACACACCAACTCCTCATAGACAGTCACCCGAAGGAAACCCACGCAGACAAAGAGAGAACACACCAACTCCTCACACACAGTCACCCGGAGGAAACCCACGCAGACACAGGGGGAACACACCACACTCCTCACAGACAGTCACCCGGAGGAAACCCACGCAGACACAGGGAGAACACACCACACTCCTCACAGACAGTCACCCGAAGGAAACCCACGCAGACAGAGAGAGAACACACCAACTCCTCACAGACAGTCACCCGGGGGAAACCCACGCAGACACAGAGAGAACACACCACACTCCTCACCCGGAGCGGGAATCGAACCCACAACCTCCAGTCCCTGGAGCTGTGTGACTGCGACACTAACCTGCTGCACCACCGTGCCGCTGCACAATAGGCAGTATAGCTCTATTTGGGATGCAGCCCAAGCTCTTCTTTGAAATGAAAACGATGAGCAGAGCTCTGTTTACAAACACGACTTTGTTGAAAAGTCAGGGATCCATACTTATATTTCTTTCAACTTAACTTCCAAATGAGGAATGCACAACTGAACTTTAAGAGTGCAGTGGTCTTGTTTCACAGTTTGTGGGTTGGAAGGCTCAGATCCTCAAATGAATGTGCACATCCCCTTTAAACAGTCCCTTTCCTCCACTGCTTGTATTTCGTGGAGATTAAAATATTTCTGTTGACATAGTCCACCTACTCAGGGGACTCATTATGCTCACTATGGGGACTCTGTTACAAAACCCAGCTCTGAAAAGCTTCTATGGCTAGTGGCTAATCTCTGTGTGGTCACTATTGGCAACATCACCGAGAGATCTGAGACCTGAGCTTGGGTCATTTAGATAAAGAGCTTCAGTTTTGTTAGTAATTGGACCATAATGCAAGCTTTCTCCATGGGTTTGGGTGATGTTTACTTCACTCGGAGAGACATACAGCCTTTCCAAAAGAATAAAATGGAATTTTGGAACATAGCTGTGGGAAATTTGATGGTATCTGTCAGATACATTTATACAAAGTTATGCCAGACATCGTATGCCACTATAATGTATGTTGCTGATGTCCAAATAAAAACAAGGAATTCCATGTTTGTGCATTTTTAATTTACTGCATCATTTGAGGGCGGCACGGTGTCGCAGTCACACAGCTCCAGGGACCTAGAGGTTGTGGGTTCGATTCCCGCTCCGGGTGACTGTCTGTGAGGAGTGTGGTGTGTTCTTTCTGTGTCTGCGTGGGTTTCCTCCAGGTGACTGTCTGTGAGGAGTGTGGTGTGTTCTCCCTGTGTCTGTGTGGGTTTCCTCCAGGTGACTGTCTGTGAGGAGTGTGGTGTGTTCTCTCCGTGTCTGCGTGGGTTTCCTCCAGGTGACTGTCTGTGAGGAGTGTGGTGTGTTCTCTCCGTGTCTGCGTGGGTTTCCTCCGGGTGACTGTCTGTGAGGAGTGTGGTGTGTTCTCCGTGTGTCTACGTGGGTTTCCTCCAGGTGACTGTCTGTGAGGAGTGTGGTGTGTTCTCCCTGTGTCTGCGTGGGTTTCCCCCGGGTGACTGTCTGTGAGGAGTGTGGTGTGTTCTCCCTGTGTCTGTGTGGGTTTCCTCCAGGTGACTGTCTGTGAGGAGTGTGGTGTGTTCTCCCTGTGTCTGTGTGGGTTTCCTCCGGGTTACTGTCTGTGAGGAGTGTGGTGTGTTCTCCCTGTGTCTGCGTGGGTTTCCTCCGGGTGACTGTCTGTGAGGAGTGTGGTGTGTTCTCCCTGTGTCTGCGTGGGTTTCCTCCCGGTGACTGTCTGTGAGGAGTGTGGTGTGTTCTCCCTGTGTCTGCGTGGGTTTCCTCCGGGTGACTGTCTGTGAGGAGTGTGGTGTGTTCTCCCTGTGTCTGCGTGGGTTTCCTCCAGGTGACTGTCTGTGAGGAGTGTGGTGTGTTCTCCCTGTGTCTGTGTGGGTTTCCTCCGGGTGACTGTCTGTGAGGAGTGTGGTGTGTTCTTCCTGTGTCTGCGTGGGTTTCCTCCCGGTGACTGTCTGTGAGGAGTATGGTGTGTTCTCCCTGTGTCTGCGTGGGTTTCCTCCGGGTGACTGTCTGTGAGGAGTGTGGTGTGTTCTCTCTGTTTCTGCGTGGGTTTCCTCCTGGTGATTGTCTGTGAGGAGTGTGGTGTGTTCTCCCTGTGTCTGTGTGGGTTTCCTCCGGGTGACTGTCTGTGAGGAGTGTGGTGTGTTCTCCCTGTGTCTGCGTGGGTTTCCTCCAGGTGACTGTCTGTGAGGAGTGTGGTGTGTTCTTCCTGTGTCTGCGTGGGTTTCCTCCCGGTGACTGTCTGTGAGGAGTGTGGTGTGTTCTCCCTGTGTCTGCGTGGGTTTCCCCCGGGTGACTGTCTGTGAGGAGTGTGGTGTGTTCTCCCTGTGTCTGTGTGGGTTTCCTCCGGGTGACTGTCTGTGAGGAGTGTGGTGTGTTCTCCCTGTGTCTGCGTGGGTTTCCTCCAGGTGACTGTCTGTGAGGAGTGTGGTGTGTTCTTCCTGTGTCTGCGTGGGTTTCCTCCCGGTGACTGTCTGTGAGGAGTGTGGTGTGTTCTCCCTGTGTCTGCGTGGGTTTCCTCCGGGTGACTGTCTGTGAGGAGTGTGGTGTGTTCTCTCTGTGTCTGCGTGGGTTTCCTCCAGGTGACTGTCTGTGAGGAGTGTGGTGTGTTCTCCCTGTGTCTGCGTGGGTTTCCTCCGGGTGACTGTCTGTGAGGAGTGTGGTGTGTCCTCTCTGTGTCTGTGTGGGTTTCCTCCGGGTGACTGTCTGTGAGGAGTGTGGTGTGTTCTCCCTGTGTCTGCGTGGGTTTCCTCCCACAGTCCAAAAACACACGTTGGTAGGTGGATTGGCGACTCCAAAGTGTGTGTGTGTTGCCCTGTGAAGGACTGGCGCCCCCTCCAGGGTGTATTCCCGCCTTGCGCCCAATGATTCCAGGTAGGCTCTGGACCCACTGCGACCCTGAATTGGATAAGGGTTACAGATAATGAATGAATGAATCATTTGAACACAGTAGCTGTCCTTCACAGGTCCTCACCCAAATTAGTGACTATGACGAGTGTGATGTGTTCTCTCTGTGTCTGTATGGGTTTCCTCCAGGCGCTCCATGCGTCCAAAACACATAATGGCTAGTCAAAGATGTCCTTAGGTGTGAGAGTGTGAGTGAATAAGTGAGTGTCTTATGACTTGCGAGGGACTAACCCAATGATTCTGGGTGGGCCCTGGACCCACAGTGACCCTCAAGAGGAATGAAGCAGTTACAGAAAATGAATGAGTGAATTAATACACAATACAGTGTTTTATAAAAACTACATTCATAAAAATGAAACTAGGAATTATCTCAGAAATTGGGAAGGCTTTTGCTGGCGAGAGTTTGTTTGCAGGCGAAGATGTGCCGACAGACGTATATCCATCATAGCATCAGTTAATGTGATGGAACTAATCAAATATAAAGCCGAGTCTAATCTTATAGAATCAGCTGTGTTCGGTGATGAAATCTGAAATGAATGTATGTGCTACATAACTTCCACCCCCACACACACTCATCATCTTGTGTGTGTGTGTGTGTGTGTGTGTGTGTGTGTGTGTGTGTGTATGTGTGTGTGTTTGGGCCCAGTAGAGCTGTTTTCATTTTTACACCATATTACTGCACTCCATCATTTCCCGCCCACCTCGGTAATTACGCACTGTAAGTGATATTAAGGAAACATGCAGGTGATTTTTGTTTGGTGTGTGTGTGTGTGTGTGTGTGTGTGTGTGCTCCCATTCCCCCATTCCACCAGTGGAAACCCTCAACGACTGCACAGAAAATGCAATTACCAGACTAGCAACAATATCCCTTTGTCCCTGCCCGGGTGTGGACAGGGTCCCCAGTGTGTAATAACACTCCGGCTCGGAGGGTCATTAATTGCAGGACGAGAAGTGAAGGATATTTGGTTTCCCGCTCTGAAACCAGGCGACCCCCTCTCCCACCCTCCCCCCACCACACCACCACACCACAATGATCCAGGAGACACTCTGTTAGGTAGAGGGTGGGGGTTCTAGAGGTCCCTGGGTTGCTCATTGCGCTGACCTTGCATGTAGGCAAGTGCTACAATGGGATTTTAACCGTCCGTAATTACCATGCAGGTGGATGAAGAGCGAGCGGTCAAAGATGCACAGTCCACACAAACGGAAACCCACCCTGGTGATTCATCTCCATTGTGAGTGGAGGGGTGGGATTTGTGGAGCAGGCTTATTTTACTTTCTTATTTATTTATTTCTAAAATAAAGCAGGTCAGTAATTGGCTCAGTGTGGTATAAAGAGGGCTATGAGGTACGCCAAGAAAAGGTGTTCTATTCATATTATGATTGTGTTATTTACACATATATCTACATTTACATTATTACACATTTACCCATACACAGAGGAATTCGTTCTCTGCGTTTAACCCAATCCGTGTAGTGAAACACACATTTACACACACTGGAGTCATGACCTGTGAGGAGTGTGGTGTGTTCTCTCTGTGTCTGCATGGGTTTCCTCCAGGTGACTGTCTGTGAGGAGTGTGGTGTGTTCTCCCTGTGTCCGCGTGGGTTTCCTCCGGGTGACTGGCTGTCAGGAGTGTGGTGTGTTCTCCCTGTGTCTGCGTGGGTTTCCTCCGGGTGACTGTCTGTCAGGAGTGTGGTGTGTTCTCCCTGTGTCTGCGTGGGTTTCCTCTGGGCGACTGTCTGTGAGGAGTGTGGTGTGTTCTCTGTGTCTGCGTGGGTTTCCTCCGGGTGTCTGTCTGTGAGGAGTGTGGTGTGTTCTCCTTGTGTCTGCGTGGGTTTCCTCTCACAGTACAAAAACACACATTGGTAGTTGGATTGGCGACTCTAAAGTGTCCATATGTGTGAGTAAGTGAGTGAAAGTGTGAGTGTGTGTGGCACCCTGGCACCTCCAGGGTGTGTTCCTGCCTTGCTCCCAATGATTCTGGGGAGGCTCCAAGAACTATGTATGAATTCATCCTGAAACTAAGTTGTTTGGCCACAGTAACAAGCTTTTCCTTATAGGTAGACTTTATATTAGCTGTTAGAACATTGCTGTGAGGATTTGATTGCATTTAACTTTCATTATTCTGCGCAAATGATATAAATGAATTGTCGCTGCTGCATTTGCTTTTCTAATCTGCAGTAGGAATGTTCGTTTTCCAATTGAGACAATCTTTGTTATTAAAATCGTGTTTAATTTTATGCAGATATTTGTAAATATCGATTAGAATATTTACGATGTAGATTCTCA
The DNA here is from genome assembly GCF_029633855.1 of Hoplias malabaricus. Taxonomy (NCBI): domain Eukaryota; kingdom Metazoa; phylum Chordata; class Actinopteri; order Characiformes; family Erythrinidae; genus Hoplias; species Hoplias malabaricus. The sequence continues at coordinate 4,359,249 of NC_089805.1, read as the reverse complement.
TCAGATTGGTTGAGCTTTGTGTATGTTTAAGTGGTTTCCATCTCTCAGTCTACCTTTGACAGCATGAACCTCTACCCTTCATTTCATTTCCCATTCATTTTAACATTCTGTGCTTGACTCAAACTAAGAGTCCTTAGTTCCAGCTTGTGACATAAACAGTGTTGGTGATAATGTACATCCAGGAAGGTGTGTATAAGGTCCTTTGGGAGGAATTATCCTGTAAGGCAGAAGAGCTTCCGCAAAACTGGTACAGCAGTGTGCTGTAGGCATTTTACACATTAGGGAGCTAAAAAAAATCTATTCAAACCACCTTGAGATTTTTGATAATTAGGCCACAACAGTGGAGATATCTCATGTGGTGGAAACCCAAATTTCCTTCACCACAATGCAGTCCTGTTGCACACTAAAGGTGCAGACAGTGTAAATGTCCCTCCGAAGGCACCGAGGGCACTGAGACGTTATATTTAAGGGTCCCACAAAAGAGACCTTAAAGGTACCACCACAGTGACAGTTTTTCAGAGAGTGCATTTCCTCTGTACAGTGTCCCTGTCACTGCTCCCAGGCATTGGGATTGACACAGACCACAACCACAGGGACAGTGCAATGTTGGGTCCCTACCATCCATCTCCAGGCCGCTGGAAGAGTGAGTGGGGATATTGTAGGTGTTCTTCAGTTTAGTTTCCCCCCCTCAAGCTGATGTTAAATGATCCTTGAGTGCAACAGTGGTAGAGTTAGTGTGCTCAGTCTCGGGTGTTGTAAATCATAGTTTCTCATGATGCAATACTTACATCACAGCGTGCCCCGGAGGTTGCAGTTCCATGTACTGTATCTTTGCTACAGCGGAAAGGATTTAGCCAAAGAACACATTAGATGAAACCTTAATTTGAAACTAATCACACACTCAGCGGGGCCATTTGTCTAAGGCCAATTAGTGCTAGTAAAGAAACTGCGATGCTAAGAGCGACCGAACCGATCCGCTGAATACACTATAAGCTCTGGCTGACTTCAGGATGCAGGGTATTTTGAAATGGAAAACAATGCACAGTGTTTCGGCTTAGGGTTTAGTTTATGTCTAGGCTTAGGGTTACAGATAGTGTTATGTTTCAGGCTGGTTTCAGTGTGAATTCCTTGTGAATTTGACTGTATAATGTGTACTAAATATAACGGGCAGTTGTGGATTTGGATGTTCATGTGAATTACAGATGGTTGCCCTGCTTTAAAAAATATCAACCCTAAACCTTCCCCTATCCGTCACCTAAATATCAACCCTAAACCAAACCTTAAACCTAAGTTCAACTAGAAATCTAACTCTAAGCGCCAAGGGGTGGATTCCCAGACAGGGATTAAGCCTAACCTAGGACTATGGCTGCATTTTGAATTGTGATCTTCCATTGAAAGGACAATATAGATTAGGAAACCAGCCCCAAAGGTTTAGGAGTGACCGTTTTTTTTTTGTTTGTGGCATGCTGTTACAAACAGGTTACAGCACTGTTTCTGTAGGTCTTTAGTTAGAGCTCATGAATTTATGAAGGAATCATATTCATGAATATTTATGAAGAACAGAGAATTATGAATTATAATGAATTACAATGTATAAATGTTATAAAATATGGGGGGTCCTTGGTTGTATATGTAGACATTCCTGATCTTGTTGGATAGTCAGCGTTAAGGTGATGATGACAGTGCACTCTCCACCTCTAGGGGGAGCTCAGGAGGGAAAATACCAAATCTGTCATTCTTTTGAATCTGTAAGTTCAAGGAAGATATACTACCCACTGTTGGATGGATGGATGGATGGGTGGATGGAATGGAATGGATGGGTGCATGGATGGATGGAATGGATGGATGGATGGAATAGAATGGAATGGATGGATGGATGGAATGGATGGGTGGATGGATGGAATGGAATGGATGAATGGGATGGATGGATGGGATGGAATGGAATGGATGGGTGGATGGATGGAATGGAATGGAATGGATGAATGGAATGGATGGATGGAATGGATGGATGGATGGATGGATTGGAATGGATGGATGGATGGATGGAATGAAATGGATGGGTGGTCTGTATGAAGGGAGAGATATATGTCATACAAATTCTGTGAATCATAAGAATTGTAGTTTGGTCAAATATGTAAAATTCCCATAGAGACCAGGCTGAAATGATTGTTTGTAGCAACAGAATTGTTGCTTCAGAATTATTTATTGTTTAACAATTTCTATACTGCTTATGGATCTTGAACATTTCCACCATGTAAGGAACTGTAAGCACCTATTTTTACTTGAGGTTTCACATATTTCGCGCCATTGATTCTGGATGAGGCTCTTTCTCCGACAGACACTGGCTTGTGATGGATGCGTTGCTGACAAACTGTCCCATTCAGACTGTAACTCAATGCTAAGGGCCTAGAAGGCCATGCAAATGTCAACAGCAGAGTAGAGGAATGAAATACGATAGGAAAGGAGGAGGGGAGGAGTTTGTTTATCCCTAAAAGTGGAAAAACTGATAGAAATATCAGTGAGAGCGTGAGAATGAGCAAAAAACAAACAAACAAAAAAACATTTCCAGTTCTTGAACTGTTAAACTAGTAACAGTGTGAGGGCAGGGCTCTGTTTCTCTTGCTGTCTCTTCTTGTTACGCTTTTATTAGCAGTTCTTAATGTAGACTGTAAAAAATTGCTGTAAATTTACAGCGAGTCTGCTACAGTATTTTACTGTAAATCACAGTATTTACAGTAAATTATTGTATTCAATTACAGTAATATGCTGTAAATTTGAAATACAGTAGTGTTCCTGTAAAAATACAGTAAATGGCTGGGAACTCTGCTGCCAGTGTTTTACTGTAAATTGCAGTATTTACAGTAAATTATTGTATTATTCAATTACAGTTATATGCTGTAAATTTGAAATACAGTAGTGTTCCTATAAAAATACGGTAAATGGCTGGGAACTCTGCTGCCAGTATTTTACTGTAAAATTTACAGTGTATGCTATACAAATTTAGCAGATTAACTGGGCCTCCGGAGTGGTCTAAGCAGTGGTCAGGAGATCACAAGTTCAATCCTTGTTGATGCCTCAGCTGCCTGAAGCTGGGAGCTCTAGCTGATATGACAGATCTGGGCAGTTTGCATTCTCCTCAGTAGAGCTGCATTAACAGCAGTTTGAAAAGAAGCAGTGGGTTGGCCTCAGGTGTTTTGGAGGACGCATATGCCCCCCCCACCCCCAACCATCCTCACAAGGCTTTGGGCACTCTGTGATTGGTGGAGAATTACATCTGAGTGGTAAAATGACCAATAATATGGTAGCGTGACTGAGTCAATAAGAGTCAGTGGATCTGATTATTGGTGACATGGGTGGAGCCAAAGCTACAGTATCTACAGACTGAACCTGAAGTAGTGTCTTTGTTGCTGGGGTAAACTAGGTCTAAGTCACTGATAGAAGCAGCCAGTGGAACTTACACTGTTTTTAATGCTGTAAAATAACAGTAATGCCTGTAATGTCAGTATATTACAATACTGAACACCAATAGTGGCTGACATTCCAGTGAATTGCTGTAAATTGTACAGTATTTCTGCAGTGTACTTCAGAAAATCACTATTTATTCAACTGTGCTGTGTTTCCGTCCACAAATTGTCTTTTCTGTTCTGGGAACAGCAGCATATTAAACTCTTCCCATTACATTACACATGCCTGAACTTAATAAGATTGATGTCCCATTGAGAGTCCCCAAAGTTCGCAGTGGTTTTTAATAAAAATGACTCCGCTGAGATGGAGCAGGAACAGTGCTTCTGACGTCAGCCTAAGTAATCTCAGCATTTGCCTCATTATATCATTCCAGCATTATTATAATTCATTCCTGCCTCCTGTCTGTCTTAGACAAATGAAGTCTGCAGAGAGCAAGTTTTCATTAGGCGCTCATCTCTTACCTTAAGACCATAACGGAGTTGCAGCAATCAGGCCATTATTTGATTTCTTTAATAACATTTGCTAAAAAATCGATCCCGTTCTGAGCCTTCATTTTCTAACCGAGTCGCACTAATGGAAAGCTGGAGGGGAAGACTTGGCTCAGAGCTTGCTGCTCTGATCTGGGATCAGGATTCTGCCTTTTTAGAGACTTGCTGAATCTGATTAACACCTAGGAGGACTGTGATGATCCTGAGTGGCTCTGTGGTCAATGCACTGACCCTGTCAGTCCACAATTTTTTCATTCTCATCCAAGGTTTGGAGAACAGGGCAGAACTTCTGGCCTTGCCATCTTAACGTTCCAAGTAGCTCAGCGGTCCAGGTGTTCACCTGGAGATGTCAGGTCTGATCCCAATACTGCCTTAGTCTTCCACAGCTGGGAGAACAAGGGCAAGAGCCCACATTTGGCCTTGGTCTCTCTTTTTTGGTGGTAGGAAGGCCTTCCCTGTTCTCTCAACCCAAGCTCAATGCTAGCCAGCATCAGCATTGGTTAACTAGCATAGAAGATACGGACAGTTAGCATTCTCCTCCAAGCGTGTTGAGCTGTGCAGTGGTGCTGTGCTCACACCCTGCTGATCTCCTCCAGAGAGTCCACTTCTTAGCTAGGGGGTACTCAAGGAGTTAAAATTCCTTGAGGTCTAGTTGCTAAAATTTCCTCCAAGAGAATTTCCAAACAACATTTTTAAATATACATCCATCTTTTAACATCAAAAACATTCCATAGAACATTCCTAGTCAAATGTTTGTTCAAATCACAAACATTCCTAGTCCATAATAAATTTACGAAGTCGGCCACTTAACACGTGAATGCATATAGCACTTGAATCGCAATGAATTAGCTATATTTACAAATAAAAGCTATCTCCTGTGAATATATTTAAAAGCCAAGAACAATTCATTTCTCTGTATTTACATTTACATTTATTTAATTTAGTTATTTACATCACCTTTGCCAGCCATGCAGCCTTCACTCTCATCCCTGGCCATGCCGGATAAGCAAAATACCTGATTGGCTAAATTCAGTGATGCTATTGCCATATTATGGGGATTAGCTGGACACATTGTCTGTTGCTGCAATCATCTGAAAAAAAAATATCTAACACTACATTAATACTTTATACTTAATATTGATTAATTTATATTTAAAAATCGGTCACGGAATCTGGACCAAGGTCCTCCATTTTGTGAAGCCTATTCTAGGCTAAAATTGCTACTGGCCCAACTTTTCTTAAATGGCATCGAAAATCTTTTTTCCCTCTTTACAATGTCTTCATTTAAATGCAGCTCACACAGGATTTAGAAACTCTTCCAACTTTCTCAGAATTGAGTTTGCACTGATTTAGGTTTTCAGCTGCATCTGCGAACACATCCGAACAACATTCAGGTAAAAGAAACACACATATACAGTCCCTTCCCTGGATGTGCCAGGACTTAGCCTAAAGCAACTGTGTCTTTTGTCAGGTGTTATCCCAGGATGCAATGGGAATGTGGAAACTGGAGGTTGTGTTTTCTGTTGGAGTGAGAGTGGGTTTGACTCTCAGGGTCGTCTGGGTTACAGCAGGATGAGCACTCTTGCATCAGGACTTTTGCTTGTATACGCATGTGTGTTTGGGTGTGTTTGTTTGTTTGTGTGTCTTATGTGTGTGTGTGTGTGGATGACTGTGTGTGTGTGGTGGTGTGTGTTCACTACATTATTGTAAATGTTTCTTTGAAACACTGTAGATGTTTCCAATAAAGTGGCCAGTGTGCGGTCATATAGGGAGTGTGTTTTCTATAAAGTGGCCAGTGTGCGGTCATATAGGGAGTGTGTTTTCTATAAAGTGGCCAGTGTGTGGTCATACAAGGTGTGTTTCCGATAAAGTGGCCAGTGTGTGGTCATACAAGGTGTGTTTCCAATAAAGTGGCCAGTGTGTGGTCATACAAGGTGTGTGTTTCCAATAAAGTGGCCAGTGTATGGTCATACAAGGTGTTTGTTTCCAATAAAGTGGCCAGTGTGCGGTCATACAAGGTGTGTTTCCAATAAAGTGGCCAGTGTGTGGTCATACAAGGTGTGTGTTTCCAATAAAGTGGCCAGTGTGCGGTCATACAAGGTGTGTTTCCAATAAAGTGGACAGTGTATGGTCATACAAGGTGTGTGTTTCCAATAAAGTCGCCAGTGTATGGTCATACAAGGTGTGTGTTTCCAATAAAGTGGCCAGTGTGTGGTCATACAAGGTGTGTGTTTCCAATAAAGTCGCCAGTGTATGGTCATACAAGGTGTGTGTTTCCAATAAAGTGGCCAGTGTGTGGTCATTCAAGATGTGTTTCCAATAAAGTGGCCAGTGTGCGGTCATATAGGGAGTGTGTTTTCTATAAAGTGGCCAGTGTGCGGTCATACAAGGTGTGTGTTTCCGATAAAGTGGCCAGTGTGTGGTCGTACAAGGTGTGTTTCCAATAAAGTGGCCAGTGTGCGGTCATATAGGGAGTGTGTTTTCTATAAAGTGGCTAGTGTGCGGTCAAACAAGGTGTGTGTTTCCGATAAAGTGGCCAGTGTGCGGTCATACAAGGTGTGTGTTTCCAATAAAATGGCCAGTGTGCGGTCATACAAGGTGTGTGTTTCCAATAAAGTGGCCAGTGTATGGTCGTACAAGGTGTGTGTTTCCAAACAAAGTCCCGCATTGTGAATACTGCACATGTACCCATTGCCATGACAACACTGAAACAATGCACTGTGCCACACTAATGCACTGATTTCACATTATTTATTGAGTAAACGAGTGAATCAATGACTGAGTGAATGTGTGAAGCAGCTCCTGTTCGTCTAGAGTGTTGGACGCAGTGTGTGATGTAGAGGGGGATGTAGATGTAGGTGAAGGTGGCTGCTGCTATCTCAGGCAACCGTGTGTCTCAGGTGTGTCTTGGACTTGTCCTTCTCCCTGACCTTTCGTCTTCATGCACCGAGACAATCACCTTCAACTTAAAGTCAGCTGTGTGTGTGTGTGTGTGTGTGTGTGTGTACACATGCCAGTGTGTATGCACTTATATCAAATGTCAGTAACAAAACTATAGTGGACCCACACAAACTCTCACGCTGTCCCAGATAAGAGAGTATTTTAAGACTTCCCAGACGGCCCAATGTAGCCTCTCAGTACACACTTCAAGTTTAAAGCCATATTTCAGAGCAACATCGAATGCACACTCCTTTCCCACTCAGCCCAAATATAGGTGGTCAGTTACTGAGCATTGGCTCTATCACTGGGAGATCGCACGTTCGGTCCCTGGTGGTGCCTCTACCACAAACAACTGACCTCACTTTTTCTGTTTGATCTCCAGCATAACAGAATCTAACAGTGAATGTTCTCCTCCAAGCGTGTTGACACTTCCAGTGAGGTAGTCCCACTACGTGCTGTGATTGGGGGAGTGCTGGCTAGAGAAAAATAGGATACAAATATTTCACATTATCCAGAATATATTTGGTGTCTGTATTATGCTTCTTTAGTTGAGGCTAATATATAGTGCCCATCTTGAATATTTTGTCCTTGCTTTGGCACTCAGCTTGTTTTAATACCTCTTCAGTGCCTGTCCAGAATATACTTCTGTTTGTACTTAAGTACCAATCTTAAATATTCCTCCTGATACTTTAGTACCCATTATATATATCGGGTGGCACAGTAGCGGTGGCAGCTAGTGTCACAGTCACACAGCTCCAGGGACCTAGAGGTTGTGGGTTCGAGTCCCGCTCCGAGTGACTGTCTGTGAGGAGTGTGGTGTGTTCCCCCTGTGTCTGCATGGGTTTCCTCCGAGTGACTGTCTGTGAGGAGTGTGGTGTGTTCTCTCTGTGTCCGGGTGACTGTCTGTGAGGAGTGTATTGTGTTCTCTCTGTGTCTGTGTGGGTTTCCTCCGGGTGACTGTCTGTGAGGAGTGTGGTGTGTTCTCCCTGTGTCTGCGTGGGTTTCCTCCGGGTGACTGCCTGTGAGGAGTGTGGTGTGTTCTCCCTTTGTCTGCGTGGGTTTCCTCCGAGTGACTGTCTGTGAGGAGTGTGGTGTGTTCTCTCTGTGTCTGCGTGGGTTTCCTCCGAGTGACTGTCTGTGAGGAGTGTGGTGTGTTCTCCCTGTGTCTGCGTGGGTTTTTACAGATAGTTTTTAAATTTGTTTGTATAGTGCAGAACCCAACATTGAATATATTTGTAGTTTAAAACCCATCTGCAGAGAGATCCGCCTCTTGTTTAGAACCCATATATTATATGTTTTGTCTTTACCTCAGAATATCTGATGAGTTTTAACTATAGTTTTGTACCCATCTTATTTATACTCTAATACACATTATGAATAGCTTTCCTAGACCTCACTGCCTCTCCTGAAGACTTCACTCTGTACTTGATATACTTCAATTTGACATCAGTTCAATTGGATAGCAGTTTTGAAGAATTTTGGCAGTATTTCCACACCTGAGTGTGTAACAGAATGTGAATGCATTGCATTAATGAATGTGTAAATCTTCTTGTGATCATTTCACTACATTCACTACCATGTAGTGTAAAGTGAATTCAGTAATATTTCCACACAATCAAATGGCAAAACCAATAGAAAGCAACACAGATGAGTGACGCGTGCCATGATAAAGCGTGAGAGAAAGAAAGAGAAGTGAGAAGAGGGTGAGAGATAGAGAGGGAGAGTGTTAAATAAGAGTTTATATCACAGAAAGTCATCATGGTGAGAACTGCTGCCAAGAAACTCATTTTTGTATCCGTATAAAGCACCGTTATGACATATAAATAACAGAGGTACAACTTTCAAATACATGTTTATATATGGTTTTAAAAATCTGTTTATTACATGGTTATTAATTAGGTTGTGAACACCAAGGTCTTTAATAATCATTTGTAACACAGAGATAATAAGGAAAACAATGACCTCTTCTTCATCTAATAGTGAAAGTGTCAGAGAATATGCTGAGACTCTAGAATGTGAATTTCATACGTTAAGATGCAACACCTTATCATTAGTCTCTAAAAAGTCCTTCTGTTGGAGGGTTATTCATTAAACTTGGTGGTTAAAGGGTTAAACTTGTTAACAAATTTGTGCTGGGGCTGACAGGGTTAATGTCGACTGACGGAGAAGACAGTAAAGTCAGTATTCGGAGATCTTAACAGTAGTGATTACAAATGACTTTTTAATGCATATACAACCTAATTATTAACCATTAATAAACAGATTATAAATAATGTATTGAACCTTTATAAATGTAGTCTTATTCTAAGGTGGTACAATATCTTATAATGCACAACATAGACCCGCTGCTCATGAGCTGTTGTTATATGAATATTTATAAAACTTCTTTAACTTTGAAATGTGATTTTTTAAAATTTTATAAACCTATGATACATGGGTTCTATGGTAAAGAACATGGGATAGGACCTTGCAGAATTGAATAATTTTTTGCGAATGTAGTGTAGATGATAGCATCTTTAAGAAAAGGGCTCTATATGGCAGCTATTATTTCTTGACATCGTAACAACAGAGGAACTGTATTTTTGTCAGTGTTACCAGATATTATATAGCATTTATGGACACCATAAAATGCCTTATGAATGCATTAGTAGTCCTAGCAATACATGATTCATAGAGAGTCTTTGATCTCTTACACCATTTCATGTTCTGCACAAGCCCCAGATGAAGAGTGTTTGCTTAATGTTTTATATAACTCACGTTCAGCCAAGATAAACACATCCTCCACAGCTCAGAGGAGGCGTGAAACCCTTTCTGTTTTTCTACTTCAAGTAAACAACACAACACTTTTTGCTGAACTGTGGTCTTAATGAAATCCCACTGTTTAGATAAGTGTGTGTAAACACAGTCAAACTAACAAGACCGAGGTGATTAGTATGCCCCACGGCAGCAAAGCATGTCTGCCTCCTGTCCTTATCTCAGCCTGGATCTGCTCAGAAAACAGGCAGCTTTACCTACTAGAAGTCTAGTTATTACCCTCATTTTGTTTTACTATTACATTGTTATTACATTGTCAATAACAAAGTAATTACATAATAAAATTGCAAGCAAATTTTTCTATAAATACCATGTTTGTAAGTGCCCATACATGTTTTATAAGCACTAGTTATTACACTCATTTTGTTTTACTATTACATTGTAATTACATTGTCAATTATAAAGTAATTACATAATACAATTTTAGGCTACTTTTTTTCAATAAATAGTGTTTGTAAGTGCCCATACATGTTTTATATGCACTAGTTATATCCTCATTTTGTTTTACTATTAGATTGTAATTACATTGTCAATTACAAAGTAATTACATAATAAAATTGCAGGCTACTTTTTTCTATAAATACTGCGTTTGTAAGTGCCCATACATTTTTTATACGCACTAGTTGTTATCCTCATTTTGTTTTACTATTACATTGTAATTACATTTTTAATTACAAAGTAATTACATAATGAAATTGTAGGCTACTTTTTTTTTTTTTTTTTTTTTTTACAAATACCGTGTTTGTAAGTGCCCATACATGTTTTATTCGCACTAGTTATTACCCTTATTTTGTCCTAGTATGTTAGTGTAATTACATGAATAATTACACAGTAGATATTTAATGAATATCATGTTACCTTTTTGATGAATATCATGTTCATAAGAAGTTATGAGGACTTAACACATGATAACATCTTCCTGAATATCACCAGATGTGTTTGTGATTATGTGGATTGTTGGAAGCAGAAAAAAGAGCCAACGTCTGAGAAGCGTGGAAACATATCCCTATAAGGTTCTTTGAAATGTAGAATATCTCTAAAAATCCTCTGGAAATTTGAAATAGATGCAAAGGACACAATGACTATGGACAATTTATAGCATATTTCATGGTTGAGGCCTCTTCTTCATTTCTGGAAACACAAAAAGTGGGTTTTCCCTGCTGCTTATGAATAATTAAACCAATAAATTGTATTTCGACTTGACTAATTTTTGACTGGGACAGGATAGTGTGCAAAACGAGCTTAATCTCAGTGCTTGATTGCAGATGTCTGGTTGAATTGAATTTAACTGTGGGTTCTGAGCGGGGTTTAACACATGCTCCTGATGTGATCTGATTTCCCATTTTCCCTCTCCACTCGGCTCCAACTCGACTACTTTTACCAACTCATTATGAACTCTGTGATGAAGTGAATCAGGAGCTCGATAGGCACCGAAATGCTGTAGATTTCAAGAGGAATATAATGAGTTTGTGCCGATTTAAGGCTCCAGCTAATGCACAATGTGATCATACTGTCACAAGGCATTTTATTCTCTATGCCTTCCAAAAATTATTCGTATAATGTATACCACAGAGACAAAATTGTGTGAGCACTAGACTACCACACATATATATAAGCTGTATGAGCAAGTTTGGCATCCTATTTCAGACCATTAATATTTAATTTTATTTTTTTTTGCTATGGGATTAACCCTTTCCTTCACATTCTTAAAAACAAAGTCAAATACAAGGGTTTTTTGAAAGGGTTCTTTTTAGTTTCCAGTAATTTCCAGATCCTAGTAATTTCTAGGACCACCCCTTACATTGGTATAATATCTTTATACTACACTATACTATTGTTCCAATAATAATTGTTTTTAACCCAAGATATTCTGAGAGAACTGCTAAATTATTAATAGAGCACAAGAAAAGTAATAACAATAATACATTTTACTTTTAAACAGCAATTTTCAGGATATTCAAAGTAGCTTTGCATACAATCAGGGAAGCCAAAGTGCATAGGAACGTTAAAGGCTATGAAATAAGAATTCAAGAAAAGAACAGTGAAATATCACAATACTAACAATAAAAGAACTGGAAATCTAAGCTTTGGAAATTTCATTTTCAGTGCTATGCTTTAATCTTGAGCCAAAACTACAAAGATGACATCACTGGCCAAACTTTAAATGTGTACAGTCCCCTTCTCTGTCACTCCACTAAATGTCAAAGCCATCAGTTTTGGATTAGCGATGTTGGGCCTTCATAAAGCCAGTCCCCAGAGGAGATCATTAGCTGTCTGTTATTAGCGTTTTTATGCAGGTGTTTGCCATGAATAAGTGCATTATAGTGCCACTTCCCTGTGTCTAAAACCATGCTACACGCACTCTCAAACACACATCCTCATACACACACCATCTCCCAGCTCCATTTGGCCTGGCTGAGCTTTCTGAGGTCTAATTTCACTGTCTTTCACACCTCCGGCCGGCTTTGATCAGACGCATTATGGCTGAGTTTGACCCAGCATGGGTGAGAGATTGCAGACAGGCCTGTGACTACACTGAAATCTCTTTTATGTGAAGTCCATTATGGACAGATGGACAGACGGACAGATGTAGCCTGTCATATGGGCTGATAAAGGAAGCTTATTTTAACCCCTAGGGCATATTTTATCTATAATCATGGCTAAATTTATGTAAACAAAGGATGTTGTTATTTCTATTGTGAGTAAAAGTGTAGATATAATGTATATAGTGATAAATGCCTATATCTATAGAGCTATATAGTGGACTATATAGTTTTTGTTTGTTTGTTTGTTTGTTTGTTTTTTGTGGACACGATTTATTTATAATGTGTAATTATTATTTTTAATTATTTTTAATGCAATTAATAAGTAATAGTAATTACTTATTTTAATAATATAAATATACCACCTTATAATATTTTCACATCTCTGTCCACAGAAAATATTGTGTAATTATTAGGTAACGCCTACATATTTATGCAGTTACATTGCTAAGCTTGCGATGACAATAATGCCACTAGATTTCAGAAGCATAAAGGGATTGAACCTAACAAATATTTACAGTAAATTATTGTATTATTCAATTACAGTAATATGCTGTAAATTTGAAATACAGTAGTGTTCCTGTAAAAATACGGTAAATGCCTATAACTCTGCTGCCAGTATTTTACTGTAAAATTTACAAGACATTTTTTTACAGTGTATGTAGTTATGCATGTACAATGGACAACTACATTGTAATAACCGCAATGATACTAGATTCCTGAGTGTTGAAGGGGAAATTATTGTCCCCTCTAATGGCTTGTAACAGCAGTTATGCCCGGCACTATAAAGCATTACATATGTCATATAACACTGTATTAATGCATTTATAAATACTTATGAATACAGGACTCATAGGTGAAGTTCCTCAAGTCTCTTTAAAACCCAGAGCACAGAGATAAACAAACAGGTATCTTTGCTCCTGAATGTACCCGTGTGTAATGATGTTGTCATTGTTTTTCCCAGGAGTTATGGCTGAAGATTTATGGCTCGATAATAGCTGAGATTTCAGAGGCATTTTGTGGGAACCGCAGAAGCTCAGTTATTGCTTTAAGAACATAAATCTGATATGTTTCCCCTATGAGATGAGCATGGAGGCTTTGGCGATCATTCCGGGGTATTTCGAGGTAGAAATTGTGCAGTAATATAATCCCAGCACATTAGTCTGAAGATGTGCTTGCTCCAGGTGTTCGGACTAAACTCTCCGGTGTGAAATGAGCACCTGAGACCCACACTGGAGAGTTTTTAGCTGTGTTTTACGCCCAGGAGACCTGTTAAAAAGTTCCACCTTAAAGAGGTGCTGCTGGTTCATAGTTTGTGTTCCTTCACTGTAAACATATCTGATGTGTAAGGGTTAAAGGGTAGAGGCATCATAGGCTTATAGAGCATTCTCCCCATGTGTAAACAGCCCGGCCCAGAACGACCATTTTTAGCATCTGTTCCTTTAAATGAGAACGAGAATTCAGAGTTCAGTTCAGCACAAGAGCCCAGGAGTGAAGCGCAAGGAGCAGAAACGCTGGATCTTTAGCCTTTTTCGCTTGGTTCTCTTTCCTCCCCTTTCTTGTTTTCACTATACTTAATCAGTACTCTTATTGATCCACACTTGCTGTGTTTGTTTTGTTTTATTTAACCTTGTCCTTGTGCTCTCATATGTACTCGGGACAGCTGTTTCACTTGTTTCACAGTGTGTGTGTTGGTAGCCAGATGAATGTGCTAGCACTGCGAGAAAGTGATTTTTAAATGCCCTGCTTTATCTGATGTTCATTTTGTATTTATAGAGGGGCAGCATGGTCTTGAGGTGAATAAATATATATTCGACTAAAAGGCCATTCCCAGGATCCATACAAACTGGATTGTCTTGGGTGGCACGGTGCCGCAGCAGACTCAGGGAGAACAAACCACACTCCTCACAGACAGTCACCCGGAGGAAACCCACACAGACACAGGGAGAACACACCACACTCCTCACAGACAGTCACCCGGAGGAAACCCACACAGACACAGGGAGAACACACCACACTCCTCACAGACAGTCACCCGGAGGAAACCCACACAGACACAGGGAGAACACACCACACTCCTCACAGACAGTCACCCGGAGGAAACCCACGCAGACACAAGGAGAACACACCACACTCCTCACAGACAGTCACCCGGAGCGGGACTCGAACCCACAACCTCCAGGTCCCTGGAGCTGTGTGACTGTGACACCTACCTACTGCACCACCGTGCCGCCCAGTGAACATATGTGTGCTAATTGTTGCCAAATATGTACTATTTTTAGACAGGAAGTACTTCCTGTGCTCTATTACTCTCTCTCTCTCTCTCTCTCTTGCACTCTACTTTTCTGATGCCTCTCACGTACAGATGATCCTGCAGCATGTAAACAGCCCTCCTAAAATGTGTCTGCGAATGTCAATAGGCAACAATGAGAGATCATTGGTGATTTAAAGAGAGAGAGAGAGATAAAGGTGTTGTTAAAGCCATATCCTTTATCCCTTGTACAGCGTAACAGAGAAGCTTCATTGAGCAGAATCAGAGGATAAGCATTACTGGATGGCAGTGTTTCTCTTTGACATATCTATTCATGAGTGGTGCAGGGTGTGAGGGGTGGTAGAGACAGTGAAGGGTGGTAGAGACAGTGAGGGGTGGTACATTCTCAGCGGTTACAGCCGGTCAGGACCCCCCTCAGGACCACCACAGAGCAGGAATTGTTAGGGTGGTGGCTCTTTCTCCACACTTCAGTGATGCTGATGTGGTGGTGGTGGTGGGTTAGTGGGTGTTGTGCTGGTATGAGTGACTGCAGCACATTCATAGGGGGTCACTGTGTGTGTGTGTGTGTGCTTGCTCACCTGCAGAGATGGTTTATATTAGAATGGACTTGATGGACCGTGGAGCGCTTGAGCATCCTCATAAAATTTATGATTCCTGTCTTCTATCCACTTGTTTATTCCTCATTTACTTTTTATGGTTTATCTTTCTCTCTCTCTCTGTCTCTCTCTCCTCTTTCTCTCTTTCTCTCTCTGCCTCTCTCTCTCTCTTACTCTCTCTCCTCTTTCTCTCTTTCTCTCTGTGCCTCTCTCTCTCTCTTTCTATTTTTCTCTCTTACTCTCTCTCTCTCTGTCTCTCACTCTCTCTCTCCTCTTTCTCTCTTTCTCTCTGTGCCTCTCTCTCTCTTTCTCTCTTTCTCTCTCTGCCTCTCTCTCTCTCTCTTACTCTCTCTCTCTCACTCCTCTTTCTCTCTCTCTCTCCTCTTTCTCTCTCTCTCTCTCTCTCCTCTTTCTCTCTCTCTGCCTCTCTCTCTCTCTTACTCTCTCTCTCTCTCTGCCTCTCTCTCTCTCTTACTCTCTCTCTCTCTCTGTCTCTCTCTCTCTCCTCTTTCTCTCTGTGCCTCTCTCTCTCTCTCTCTCTCTCTCTCTCTCTCTCTCTCTCTCTCTCTCTCTTTCTCTCTTTCTCACTCTGCCTCTCTCTCTCTCTCTTACTCTCTCTCTCTCACTCCTCTTTCTCTCTCTCTCTCTCTATCTCGTTCTCTCTCTC
This sequence comes from Hoplias malabaricus, assembly GCF_029633855.1. Taxonomy (NCBI): domain Eukaryota; kingdom Metazoa; phylum Chordata; class Actinopteri; order Characiformes; family Erythrinidae; genus Hoplias; species Hoplias malabaricus. The sequence continues at coordinate 4,343,464 of NC_089805.1, read as the reverse complement.
TCTCTCTCTCTCTCTCTCTCTCTCTTTCTCACACTCCTCTCTCTCTCTCTCTGTCATTTCCTTGCCCTTTATTATGTGTATTTAATATACAGTACCAGTCAAATGTTTGGACACATCTTCTCATTAGTCATTGGTGGAGAAGGGCTAGTCACTGTATGGAACTGTGCACCACCCCCTACCTCTGCACAACCCCAGCTATGGCCTTAAACACATTAAACATAAACAAAAATTAACCCTTAACGAGGCCACGGCTGGTCACTGAATGAGAAGGATGTCCAAACTTTTGACCTGTTCTGTACATTCACAACATGTGGAAAATGGCCCAGAACAAAGGAAACCTTCCCCGAGCGGGTGTTCCCTCCCAAACATTTGACTGATATACTCAGCCGAACAATACGACCACCTCCTTGTGCACGATTACAGACTGTAATCCGCATGTTGCTCTGCATACTTAGTTCCCCCTTTCAACCTGTTCTTCAGTTATCAGAACCCCTGCAGTTTCACCACAGAGCAGGTCTCTCTCTCTCTCTCTCTTGCTCTCTCTCGCTCTCTCTCTCTCTTTCTCTCTCGCTTCACCAGCTCACTGCTGTTTGTAACTGTTAGTGTAATTGCCGTGTAGTTATCAGGGTGATGTATGCCCACAGTTAGCGCGGTGCTGTATTAAGTGTTTCTCAGTGCTGCTGGAGCTTAACCAGGCGGAAAGGAACTGATGCAACCAGGCCATTCACCAGAGCCCACAGCGCAGCAGGGTCCCTCATCGTACTGCTGCGTTAGGGACCAGCACTTCACATCCTCCGCTCATCACCCCCCCCCCCCCCCCCCCCCCAAATAACACCTGCTCATTGGTCCTGGTTATTGAATAACAGACACAAAAGGAGCTAAGGAAGTATGCAGAGCAACAGACAGACAACAGGCTGTAACATATTTGTCACTCCAGTAATATCACTTGGGGTTGGAATAAGGCATGTTTATCAAATTGAGTAAGCTAGCATGCTTCTGAACACAGTGCTGAGCTATAAACCCTTAGTTACAATGTAATTATAATGTAACAACTGGCAAATGACACTATAACAGTATGTGAAGGCAGCATACGTCTCGGCAACGGTGTTAAATGAATGTGGCTTATTGCCTGAGCCGGAATGACTGTGTTTATTTGAGGCTCATCTGTATGGGCGAACGTGCTAGCTGGGGGGCAGCTAATCGATAGCGCTCATTGCTCTCTCGCCGCCAGAGCCACTCCATCACTGAGCTCACACTGAGGTTCAGCCGGGCCTTAGAGCCCAGAACACAGTGGCGGAAGAGTATAAATCAGTCCGGCTGGTAATAAATGCCAAGGGACGGCTGTCAGACGCTAGCGTCAGTCATGCTGTGTTCACAAGCCGCAGTTAATTGGCTCTATTTCTCGCCGTCTCCGTGGCAGGCTGAAGGGCTCTGATTAGGTTGCGCTCAATATATCAGCAGAGGATTCCAGTTTGAGGAAAGCTATGGGTTTCCTGCGGAACGTTTACTGAGAATCAGAGGAAGGAGTGGGGATGAGGACGTCTGGAAATCTGTGCTGAAGGAAATGCCAAACTTTTCAAAGGTTTAGAAGTGAAATGTAACTGTTTAAATATTATTCATACACTCACCCTGTCACACACACTCACAGCTGTGGACAATTTCACACACTCACTCAGTCACTCACACCTGTGGACAATTTCACACACTCACCCTGTCACTCACACTCACAGCTGTGGACAATTTCACACACTCACCCTGTCACTCACAGCTGTGGACAATTTCACACAGTCACCCTGTCACACACACTCACAGCTGTGGACAATTTCAAACCCTCACACTGTCACTCACACTCACAGCTGTGGACAATTTCACACACTCACCCTGTCACACACACTCACAGCTGTGGACAATTTCACACACTCACTCAGTCACTCACACCTGTGGACAATTTCACACACTCACCCTGTCACTCACACTCACAGCTGTGGACAATTTCACACACTCACCCTGTCACTCACAGCTGTGGACAATTTCACACACTCACCCAGTCACACACACTCACAGCTGTGGACAATTTCAAACCCTCACACTGTCACTCACACTCACAGCTGTGGACAATTTCACACACTCACACTGTCACTCACACTCACAGCTGTGGACAATTTCACACACTCAGCCTGTCACTCACACTCACAGCTGTGGACAATTTCACACACTCACCCAGTCACTCACACTCACAGCTGTGGACAATTTCACACTCACCCTGTCACTCACAGCTGTGGACAATTTCACACACTCACTCAGTCACAGCTGTGGACAATTTCACACACTCACCCTGTCACACACACTCACAGCTGTGGACAATTTCACACACTCACCCTGTCACTCACACTCACAGCTGTGGACAATTTCACACACTCACTCAGTCACTCACAGCTGTGGACAATTTCACACACTCACCCTGTCACACACACTCACAGCTGTGAACAATTTCACACACTCACCCTGTCACTCACAGCTGTGGACAATTTCACACACTCACCCTGTCACTCACACTCACAGCTGTGGACAATTTCACACACTCACCCAGTCACTCACAGCTGTGGACAATTTCACACACTCACCCAGTCACTCACACTCACAGCTGTGGACAATTTCACACACTCACCCAGTCACTCACACTCACAGCTGTGGACAATTTCACACACTCACCCAGTCACTCACAGTCACAGCTGTGGACAATTTCACACACTCACCCAGTCACTCACACTCACAGCTGTGGACAATTTCACACACTCACCCAGTCACTCACACTCACAGCTGTGGACAATTTCACACACTCACCCTGTCACTCACACTCACAGCTGTGGACAATTTCACACACTCACCCAGTCACTCACAGCTGTGGACAATTTCACACACTCACCCAGTCACTCACACTCACAGCTGTGGACAATTTCACACACTCACTCAGTCACTCACAGCTGTGGACAATTTCACACACTCAGCCTGTCACTCACACTCACAGCTGTGGACAATTTCACACACTCACCCAGTCACTCACACTCACAGCTGTGGACAATTGCACACTCACCCTGTCACTCACAGCTGTGGACAATTTCACACACTCACTCAGTCACAGCTGTGGACAATTTCACACACTCACCCTGTCACACACACTCACAGCTGTGGACAATTTCACACACTCACTCAGTCACTCACAGCTGTGGACAATTTCACACACTCACCCTGTCACACACACTCACAGCTGTGGACAATTTCACACACTCACCCTGTCACTCACACTCACAGCTGTGGACAATTTCACACACTCACTCAGTCACTCACAGCTGTGGACAATTTCACACACTCACCCTGTCACACACACTCACAGCTGTGGACAATTTCACACACTCACCCTGTCACTCACAGCTGTGGACAATTTCACACACTCACCCTGTCACTCACACTCACAGCTGTGGACAATTTCACACACTCACCCAGTCACTCACAGCTGTGGACAATTTCACACACTCACCCAGTCACTCACACTCACAGCTGTGGACAATTTCACACACTCACCCAGTCACTCACACTCACAGCTGTGGACAATTTCACACACTCACCCAGTCACTCACACTCACAGCTGTGGACAATTTCACACACTCACCCAGTCACTCACACTCACAGCTGTGGACAATTTCACACACTCACCCAGTCACTCACACTCACAGCTGTGGACAATTTCACACACTCACCCTGTCACTCACACTCACAGCTGTGGACAATTTCACACACTCACCCAGTCACTCACAGCTGTGGACAATTTCACACACTCACCCAGTCACTCACACTCACAGCTGTGGACAATTTCACACACTCACTCAGTCACTCACAGCTGTGGACAATTTCACACACAAAGAAGCTTGGTCTCAGTGTGAATCATCACACATTTGACTACAAGTGTATCCCCATGGTTCATATAATGTGTATAACACACTGTTCAGTCTCAGTGGATGTCCCCATGAGTGAATAACACTGACCCAGCCAGAAAAATCAATGTTAATCCTGCCACTTTTTTTTGTTTTAATGAAATATAGCTCATTTTTGGAGTCATCTTCTTTAGTTTTCAACAAAAGCAAAGCACATCTCATTGCCTCTGACTGGGCCAGTGCTCCAAGCCGCAGCAGCACAGAGTCAGTGTCTCTCTGGAGAAGACGGAGAGAATGAAAACTGATCACACGCCGTGAATAATATTTTTAAAATCTCATGTTTTAATCAAAAGTTTTCTCAACGCTACGATGAGCCCCCATTCATCTCAAAGCTGTGAACTAGCGGAGATTTAAGCAAAACATGCAAAGTGAATTGTTTTAGAAAACGTTTCTCTCGGTCTGGTTTTTGTTTGATTAATTGCTCGGGCTGTTTTCCCTCATTTACGACAATATTGCAGCATAAGGAAGCCATTAACATTTGGGAAACTACGGAGTGGTTTAAAGGGGGGGGGGGGGGGGGGGCGTCAGGCTTTTGTGGCGATGCCACAATCTGGAAAATTACTCCAGAAATCTGTAAACGAGTCGGCAATTACAGACGCTCTGACATTTCCCAGTCTGCCAGCGCCCAGAATGCATAATGATCTTAATATTTACATTCATCAGGAAACGTTTTCACTGAAGACTGACTTTGTTCAAAGAGCATTTCACTGAAACTCGCAGCGAGGAATAATTCAGATGACATCTGGAAGAAGTACAGTGTGTTGTCACCGAGCCCCAATGAACTTCCAAAGAGAAGCGTAGACCCTTCTACACAATTACATTTGGAATCATTTAATTTATTCACGGCAGTAAACACACACACACACACACACACACAGTGTAGGCAGCTATGTCAAAGCATTTGGGTTTTATAGGTGCCTCAGCTGAGGATGTTGAGGGAACACCTAACGCAGACACAGAGAGAACACACCACACTCCTCACAGACAGTCACCCGGAGGAAACCCACGCAGACACGGGGAGAACACACCACACTCCTCACAGACAGTCACCCGGAGGAAACCCACGCAGACACAGGGAGAACACACCACACTCCTCACAGACAGTCACCCGGAGGAAACCCACGCAGACACAGGGAGAACACACCACACTCCTCACAGACAGTCACCCGGAGGAAACCCACGCAGACACAGGGAGAACACACCACACTCCTCACAGACAGTCACCCGGAGGAAACCCACGCAGACACAGGGAGAACACACCACACTCCTCACAAACAGTCACCCGGAGGAAACCCACGCAGACACAGAGAGAATACATCACACTCCTAACAGACAGTCACCTGGAGGAAACCCACGCAGACACAGAGAGAACACACCACACTCCTCACAGACAGTCACCCGGAGGAAACCCACGCAGACACAGCGACAACACACCACACACCTCACAGACAGTCACCCGGAGGAAACCCACGCAGACACAGGGAGAACACACCACACTCCTCACAGACAGTCACCCGGAGGAAACCCACGCAGACACAGCGACAACACACCACACACCTCACAGACAGTCACCCGGAGGAAACCCACGCAGACACAGGGAGAACACACCACACTCCTCACAGACAGTCACCCGGAGGAAACCCACGCAGACACAGCGACAACACACCACACACCTCACAGACAGTCACCCGGAGGAAACCCCCACAGACACAGGGAGAACACACCACACTCCTCACAGACAGTCACCCGGAGGAAACCCCCACAGACACAGGGAGAACACACCACACTCCTCACAGACAGTCACCCGGAGGAAACGCACGCGGACACAGGGAGAACACACCACACTCCTCACAGACAGTCACCCGGAGGAAACCCACGCAGACACAGGGAGAACACACCACACTCCTCACAGACAGTCACCCGGAGAGGGACTCAAACTCACTACCTGCTGCGCGTGGATTTTACATTCAAGTATCTATTATTAAAAGCTTTATTCTTAAGAAGGGACAATGGGATTAATCATGACTAATCACAGCACACAGTGCAATAAATCAGGTAATTATTTTTTAATCGCTCGGCAGCACAAATTTGAATGTAATCAATGTTAAGTTTGGCCATAAATTTGAATTAACTTAAGAGGACAATGGCAAAGATACTGAGGACGAAGCTGAGGCATTTTAAATACAGTAGAAACGCAGGGAAGAACGTGGCCTGAGTTTTGTGGCATTGCTTATTCAGCGCTGGCTTTGTAATGATCTAAGTGATAACCACCAGCTTTTAGCACCTCTCTCTCTCTCTCTGTTGATGGACACAATGGAAGTGTGGGGTGATGAGTGTATGCTAATTCTTCTCCATTAGCTTATCTTTTATTAGCCGAACAAGCACAGGATTAATCGCTCACAGGAACAACTCACTCGCTGACATCTACACACTCTGCTCGTTCAAGTGGATGCTTCAGATGCTATTTCCACCTTTTAATCCACTCTTCTCTTTTAATAACGTGCATTTTTTCATTTGTCGCATAATCAAAGCAGCTCTAGAATCAGTTGCAGCAGCCGAATATAAGTTGCAGTGTAAAGTCTATTCTGAGACCTGTACGTTGAGTTTAATTAGTTAAAAACTACACTGTAAAAAAAAAATCCATAAAATTTACGGTTGAAAACTGGCAGTTGTGGTTTGCCAGAATTTCACCGTAAAATTTACGATAATGTTTTAGGCAATTTTACATTTAATAACTGTTTTGTTAGCAGTATTTAAAAAGAAAAAACAGATATACACTGTAAAAAAATATAGTATTTACATAAAAATGTAAATATAATAAGAAACAATGATTTGCCAAAGGGCGGCACGGTGGTGCAGCAGGTTAGTGTCGCAGTCACACAGCTCCAGAGACCTGGAGGTTGTGGGTTTGATTTTCGCTCCGGGTGACTGTCTGTGAGGAGTGTGGTGTGTTCTCCCTGTGTCTGCGTGGGTTTCCTCCGGGTGACTGTCTGTGAGGAGTGTGGTGTGTTCTCCCTGTGTCTGCGTGGGTTTCCTCCGGGTGACTGTCTGTGAGGAGTGTGGTGTGTTCTCTCTGTGTCTGTGTGGGTTTCCTCCGGGTGACTGTCTGTGAGGAGTGTGGTGTGTTCTCCCTGTGTCTGCGTGGGTTTCCTCCGGGTGACTGTCTGTGAGGAGTGTGGTGTGTTCTCCCTGTGTCTGCGTGGGTTTCCTCCGGGTGACTGTCTGTGAGGAGTGTGGTGTGTTCTCCCTGTGTCTGCATGGGTTTCCTCCGGGTGACTGTCTGTGAGGAGTGTGGTGTGTTCTCCCTGTGTCTGCGTGGGTTTCCTTCGGGTGACTGTCTGTAAGGAGTGTGGTGTGTTCTCCCTGTGTCTGCGTGGGTTTCCTCCGGGTGACTGTCTGTGAGGAGTGTGGTGTGTTCTCCCTGTGTCTGCGTGGGTTTCCTCCGGGTGACTGTCTGTAAGGAGTGTGGTGTGTTCTCCCTGTGTCTGCGTGGGTTTCCTCCGGGTGACTGTCTGTGAGGAGTGTGGTGTGTTCTCCCTGTGTCTGCGTGGGTTTCCTCCGGGTGACTGTCTGTGAGGAGTGTGGTGTGTTCTCCCTGTGTCTGTGTGGGTTTCCTCTGGGCGACTGTCTGTGAGGAGTGTGGTGTGTTCTCCGTGTGTCTGCGTGGGTTTCCTCCGGGTGACTGTCTGTGAGGAGTGTGGTGTGTTCTCCCTGTGTCTGCGTGGGTTTCCTCCGGGTGATTGTCTGTGAGGAGTGTGGTGTGTTCTCCCTGTGTCTGCGTGGGTTTCCTCCGGGTGACTGTCTGTGAGGAGTGTGGTGTGTTCTCTCTGTGTCTGTGTGGGTTTCCTCCGGGTGACTGTCTGTGAGGAGTGTGGTGTGTTCTCCCTGTGTCTGCGTGGGTTTCCTCCGGGTGACTGTCTGTGAGGAGTGTGGTGTGTTCTCCCTGTGTCTGCGTGGGTTTCCTCCGGGTGACTGTCTGTGAGGAGTGTGGTGTGTTCTCCCTGTGTCTGCATGGGTTTCCTCCGGGTGACTGTCTGTGAGGAGTGTGGTGTGTTCTCCCTGTGTCTGCGTGGGTTTCCTTCGGGTGACTGTCTGTAAGGAGTGTGGTGTGTTCTCCCTGTGTCTGCGTGGGTTTCCTCCGGGTGACTGTCTGTGAGGAGTGTGGTGTGTTCTCCCTGTGTCTGCGTGGGTTTCCTCCGGGTGACTGTCTGTAAGGAGTGTGGTGTGTTCTCCCTGTGTCTGCGTGGGTTTCCTCCGGGTGACTGTCTGTGAGGAGTGTGGTGTGTTCTCCCTGTGTCTGCGTGGGTTTCCTCCGGGTGACTGTCTGTGAGGAGTGTGGTGTGTTCTCCCTGTGTCTGTGTGGGTTTCCTCTGGGCGACTGTCTGTGAGGAGTGTGGTGTGTTCTCCGTGTGTCTGCGTGGGTTTCCTCCGGGTGACTGTCTGTGAGGAGTGTGGTGTGTTCTCCCTGTGTCTGCGTGGGTTTCCTCCGGGTGACTGTCTGTGAGGAGTGTGGTGTGTTCTCCCTGTGTCTGCGTGGGTTTCCTCCGGGTGACTGTCTGTGAGGAGTGTGGTGTGTTGTCCCTGTGTCTGCGTGGGTTTCCTCCGGGTGACTGTCTGTGAGGAGTGTGGTGTGTTCTCCCTGTGTCTGCGTGGGTTTCCTCCGGGTGCTCTGGTTTCCTCCCACAGTTTCAAAACACACGTTGGTAGGTGGATTGGTGACTCAAAAGTGTCCGTAGGTGTGATTGTGTGTGTGTGTCTGTGTCACACTGTGAAGGACTGGCGCCCCCTCCAGGGTGTATTCCCACCCTGCACCCAATGATTCCAGGTAGGCTCTGGACCCACCGCGACCCTGAACTGGATGGGGGTTACAGATAATGAATGAATGAATGAATTAAAATTACGGAGAATATATTTTTTAAATTGATTAGCCTTTGGAATTGACGTTTTTTTAAGTTCTGCTTTTATTGTTATGGGTAGATTTATGGCGTCAGACACTAACACTCCCCACACACAACCTGAACATTCAGACATATGTGGAATATCACTGTAGAAGCTCCAATAGAATTCTAATAGTAAGTGGTGTGTAAAATAAAGTAGCAACTATAACATTCAACCAAGCAATCGCACGCTCTTTCATAAGGAACATGAACGGCTGCCTGTTTGTTGAGTTCTCGGGGCTTTATACAGCAGTAGAGCTTTAGAGAGGGTGATCTGGTTCTTCCTCCTGAATGTGACGAACAAACCAAGTCCAACAAAAACACTCTGCCTTTCCTTGAACTTCACGGAAATGCATTCCTAAAGATCAGAGCCTCTGTTTCATAGCGGAGCACTCATACTTCTTCCATGCCTTTGGGTCGTATCACAAGATTGTTTTGTAATGACTCAGAGAGGATGTTGCTTATTAAATTGTGGCTGTGGCTTCCTACCGTAGTGGACACGGCTCGTTTTAATAGAAGCATGGGAGAAAAGACACCTTTTTCTGAAAGCATATCCTCACCCTAACACCTGGTTCCAGTATCTATCTGTACTGTAGTTCTACAAAGTCCAGATGTCCCGAAACTTGACAAAACGTGGTGGTCTTACAGGATAAATTCACTTTTTACCTGTCATTTCTTCCCCAAACCTCTTCCTCCTGCAGAAATGTGCTGTACCCTGTGTTTTCTTCCTTCCACTATGTGATATTTTGCCATGCTTGAAGTTGCGGCACGTTTGATGTTGGGAGCATGTCCTGGGCGTCCTGTGATGCCAACGTCCGCTCTTTGATAACGCCGGCGCTTCAGGATTTTCCAGCAGTCGCCGTCGCCGCGGGAGACCCGACAGGCTTTACTGCACAAGGATAAAGGCAGTTTTGAGTGATGTTACTTCTTTCATATTAAAGGAGACATCAGTTAAATCTGTGGTTATCCTTGCTAGCATGTCGCAAACTCCTGTCTGCTTCTTCATTTCCCAAGAAAATGAAGATAATAATGATTATTAAAAGGTAGAATTATGTTTTTTTTCTTCTGGTATCAGCTCACAGTTCATTTTTCTACTTTTCTGTTAAGATCAGATCTATTCAAACTGATGTAAAGTGGAATTTAATGTTAATACGCTTTGTAATACATTTATTACATGGTAATACCATAGTAATAGATTGTAATGGAAGCAGAAACTGTCATTTTGAGTGTGTTAATTGTTTTACCTTCAATGAGCCTGAGGATTCATGATGAAATTGGAAATAAAAAGCTAATAAATCAGTGTTTGTTCAGCTCTATTACTGGCAGTGCATTGGTCCTGATTGAAATGAGATGAAATGTGTAATCTGATCTCATTACCCCGATCCACCTGACCTCATTAACGGAAGTTTCTCTCCCTCAGTGCCATCACAAATGGGATTGGATATTGTCCTTGTGGCATGACACGTTGAAAGAGATCAGTGCTCAGGGCTAGGGATGTTGAGCAGATGTAGGTTTGGCAAGGCCTTGTATTTATTGAGAAAAGACCTTTTTGGAAAGTGTGTTTATGCATCTCCAGTCGTTTCTGGCTAATCAAATTTCTGTGTAGGTGCCAGGTTTTCTCAGCTTTAGATCTGTACATTTTTGCCTGCCTCTTGCTTCCTTGATCAACACAGCTTTTAACACACTTAACCAAAACAGGGTTATAGACCACTGTACACTCATTTATGCGTTACACAACACTGCTCTTTGTTTATACACTGTTCTTTGTTTGTTCTGCTCAAGTGTGGAGGAGAATGGGTTACTTTTTTGGAGGGTTTTCTGGGTTTTACCAGCCACTGTTGCACTGGCATCACTTATTTAGTGCTGGGACTTTACAGAATTCTGTAAAGCAGCTTTGTGACAACATCAAAATCACTGTATAAATCGAACAGAATTGAAACTGAATTATGTGTGAAAAAATAAATTGTTGTGGTGGACTTCTATCAAAATGCAAATTCATTCAGCCATTCATTCACTTATCACACATCACATAGATTCAATCACACTTTTGAATATCCACCTACCAATATGCGGCCAAATCCTAGAGACCTGAAGTCTCCAAAAATAAAAAATAAAAAATAAAGGTTATGGTAGAGGTACATTACTGGTCACTAAATCTACCTTTAAGTCCATTTGTGTTCCCAAAGGTACATTACATTCTCTCCTCCAGAAAGAGAGGTGAATATTTGGAATCTTTTATTGTAGAACTGTGTAAAAAAGTCCTGGAGACGAAGCTGCGTGTGAAATCAACACAACTTTAAAAATCTAATGTATTGAAAATCTGGACACATCGTTATGCACCTGTGTGGAGTAAAGAAAATACCGTGCTGCACTTTTCTTAGTGATAAGACCAAGCAGTTGGAGGCACAAATGCATAAAATGTGGCATTAGTCCGATCTATAGCCCCAGCGTAGCCCCCTAGTGCCGAATTAACCTCCGACAGTGGAAAGATGATCGGAAACAACAGGGGGTGTTTTCAGATCTGTGGTGAGGCTGGAGTTTGATTTTCTCCTGTCTGTGAGATATGAAGGTACAAAAGAAATGTATTTTAAGTGTCTGTAATAACTGTGTAATTACACATGAGCAACATATGCAACAGCAATGTAACTACTAATGAATTAGTACGTGTTACAGATGGATTACAGCAGTAAAGCTTACGTAATTACATGTGTTTCAACTTCAGTTTTGCCTTTTCTAATTACACAAGTGAATCGTCATAGTTGTAATAGCATATTCTCTTGTGTAATTACACACATGTAATAACATTTTGTTTATTGTTTATAATTTTGTTTCAGAAGCCTTTTCTGGCAAGTATATATTAACTTATATAAACTGGATTTGCCATTGTTTCTAACATTTAGCTAATATTTGTAACATTTATGAAATTATTTAAACATTCTGCAATATTATTGCCCCTAATCAATGTTATATTTCCACTCAATTATTACACAGTGCCTACACAACTACACAGGAACTGTCCGCTTATCTTAAAGTGTAAATTTTACAAAATTACTGAGGAATAACGGTGTTGTAACATGGTAACCTGATCATATCTCATTATAACTTTCTGTAATTACACATTACTTACATACCAACTACACAGGAACTGTCTACTTATTTTAAAGTGTAACATTTACATAATTACTCTGGAATAGTTCATCATTAAAGACAAATTAAAATGAAGTTACTACTTATCTCACTGTAACACATGCTATTGCTGCAGAACTGCATAAAATACCGAGAGTCATTAAGCACTGTTAAATCCTAACAGTGACGGTACATTTTAGATTAGATTCGATTAGATTAGATCCAACTTTATTGTCATTACACATGTTCAAGTACAAGGCAATGGAATATAGTTTAGAATCTAACCAGAGTGCAGTAAGCTGTAGGTGCAGAACGTACATATATAGAAAATATAGCATGGATATGGACACACATATATATGAATGTATTATATATTTATATATATATGCTTTCAACACATTAATCATTTTCTGTGTGAATTAAACGTATTTAGACAAGGTTAATGACCTACTTTGTGTTTAGTGATTTCAATGTAACACATTTAAACAATGTTATAAATGTTACATTGTGAAATGATGGATATCCGCTGTACAATCACATTACAGAATGGTTTAAAGATGGTTACAATGTCTCAACAATGACATAAGTATCAGCTAAATGTTAGAAACCATGGCAAATCCAGTTTAACGTCGTAATGTAAGTTAATACACACCTTCTGAAACAACACATCTGGTTCCAGTCTGATTACATGTGTGTAATTACATGAGAGAGAATGTTGTTGCAACTATGAGGATCCACTTGTATAATTACAAAAGGCAAAACCGAAGTTGTGTTCTCCCTGTGTCCGCGTGGGTTTCCTCCGGGTGCTCTGGTTTCCTCCCACAGTCCAAAAACACACGGTGGTAGGTGGATTGGCGACTCAAAAGTGTCCGTAGGTGTGAGTATGTGAGTGAATGTGTGTGTCTGTGTTGCCCTGTGAAGGACTGGCGCCCCCTCCAGGGTGTATTCCCGCCTTGCGCCCAATGATTCCAGGAAGGCTCTGGAACCACCGCGACCCTGAACTGGATAAGGGTTACACACAATGAATGAATGGTGAAGTAATGGATTTTCAAACGTTTGAAAGTTTCTTCACACTGTTGCATCTCTTAAGAAACATGGGTCTTTATGGAACTGAATGTGGTTCTCCTATGGCATCGCTCAAAGAACCATTGGTCCCACTTTATATTGAGTGTCTCTGCTAACTGTGAAGTTACACATGAATAACATATGCAACAACAATGTAACTACTAATGAATTAGTATCTGATGGATTACAGTAGTAAAGCTTATGTAATTACACATGCATCAACTTCGGTTTTCGTTCATTCATTCATTATCTGTAACCCTTATCCAGTTCAGGGTCGCGGGGGTCCAGAGCCTACCTGGAATCATTGGGCGCAAGGCAGGAATACACCCTGGAGCACCCTGGAGTGACCCTGGGGGCATCACTTTACCATTTAAAAGTATTTGCAAAAAAATTTTATTTTTTATTGTGAACCAAAAGTGGTTCTTCCATGGCATTCCTCAGGGAACCTTTTGTAGCACTTTTATTTTTAAGAGTGTGTTTTTTATTAGCGGCAGTTTTGGAGGTCCGTCATGTCTTGCGTTGTGTTGCTTTTTCTCGATATGTATTTTTAAAATCCACTTTGTAAAGTGAAAAATATTTGAAAAACTGCTTGTGCTTAATGACTGTTTTGTGAATTAAATGAACACCTTTTCTGCAGTATTTTCCACAGCCTACAAACTCTCCACCCTGCAGTTAACACAATTCCTGATACCGATAACACGCATTAACCCCAAGTCAATTCAGTCAGATCACCTCACCACATGAGTGAACTCAACAAATAGCAGCTGAAGCCCCAGTGTGTGTGTTTATGTGATTCAGTGGGTGTGTTATTAGTTTTTGAAAGCCATTACTGAACAGAGCTGCAGTTGTTCCTGATTGGGACACAGTTCAATAACCCAGTAACGTTCGCTGTGTAGGAGGTTGGCGGATGGTAGGGATTGTGTTTCTCCAGATGGATGACTTGCACTAAAAATGAACTTCTTCTGAGATGATGTTTCTTAGCACAGTTTTCCAGTTGGTCTCTGAAGTGGTATCATGTTCTTACTCAAGTGTTAATTTACTCAACATTTATCAGTCGAACTCTGCCCGAAAATGCCATTTTTTTTAATACCCAGTGTAGATTTTTCAACTTATGTTGTACCTATACACAACTCGACCACTGGTGGCGCTGTTTCAATAAATCCACTCAAACGCTTTTATCTGTACCTGAAGAAAACATACAGAAACTGTGCTGTAATCTTTTGTTGAAGAACATTACACAGGACAAATCATGCTCTTTATATGCTTTTGGATTTAGGTTTTGATTGAAGTTCAGGCTAAAGGTTAACGTCATGGTTACGATTCAGTTTTAGCGTTACCCCTTAACGGGGTTAAGTTAAGAATTTAGGCATGGGGTTGGGGTTAGATTAGGGTTTAAGGCTGGGAATGCTGTTGTACACAAATATATATGAATTTACCTTGAGACCAGGTCGAAACATTCATATTAATGAGGGCAGATGTGGCCTAAAGATCTTAGGATGGAGGGAACTCTGGATGAATCACTTCGACCGGGAGGAAAACTGGGTGTAGGATTTCTCCTCCCTCAAAATGCATGGCTGTGGCGTGCTCGAACAAAAAACATAACCCTCAGTTGCTATGCTATGACATTAACTTCCTGTTTAACTTCCACATTAGTATATGGGAGGGGTGGAAACTTTTCAAGATGGGTGGTGACCATGGCGGCCATTTTGAAGTCAGCCATTTTGGATCCAACTTTTGGTTTTTTTTTTAATGGGAAGAGGGTCATGTGACACATCAAACTTGTTGGGAATTTCACAAGAAAAACAACAGTGGTTTTAATGTACCTGTATTCTTTCATGAGATATTTACAAGTTTCTGACCACTAGTGTGTGTTCCACTAAAATGTGTTCAAAGTGCTGCCCATTGTGTTGGATTGTCAATGCAACCCTCTTCTCCCACTCTTCACACACTGACACCAACACAGCAGGAGAAATGCTAGCACAGGCTTCCAGTGTCCATAGTTTACTTACTCATACTAATGTGCCACAAACAGGAAGTTAATATCACCAACCATTTCCATTTAATTAAGGTGTATCTATATAAATGGCCATGCACCCGCCTACCGCTCTGATCTACTATTCCCCTACACCCCTTCACTCAAGATAAGGTCCTCTGACTCTGGTCTTCTAGCTATTCCAATGTTCAAGCTCTACACAATGTGTTCAGGGCATTTAGTGTTGTTGCCCTCACCCTCTGGAACTCTTTACCCTCTTCCAAACTCTTCTTTTTTTGTTTTTCCTGATAATAGTAAAGTGACCTTGGGTTTATGAAAGGCGCTATATAAGTGTAATGTATTATTATTATTATTATTAATATTATTATTATTGATTGATTGATTGATTGATGTATTTATTTATATTTTATTATTACAAGGTGGACCACTGAGGTAGGTGTGTCTAATAGAGTGGAGAGTGAGGGGACACTGGAACAACACTAATCCAGTAATTGTTCAATATAATTATCACTTGTTTTGACCTACCTTTATTATCATATTCAATAACTGTGACATAAATAAGGCGAATAGGCCCTTGTCACCGGAGATACACAGCCAGACATTCGATCAATCACAGCTCACACAAACATAGTGTGAACGCTCTATACACTGCTCTGGAGACTCTGAAGTGCTGAAGACTATTTAGGTCAAACTCAGTGTGTTTCTAAAATGCCGGCAGGGCCCAGAGGCCTCTAAAATGGTGGCATGCTGAAGGAGTGCTCATCCTACAGGCTTTCCCTCACATAAATACAGCTTCGTTCACGTATTTATAGGGAATATTTTATATAGAACTGCAGCAGAGAGAATGATCCACCATACTTGGGGGTCTTGTGGGGGTCCTGATCATTGGTAAACAGTGTTTTTTAACACATTATTTTATGTTATTTTATATTTTGTAATTATTTTTAGGCTTTAGATTTTAGATAGTATATAGATCTATAAAATAAGAGACACTTTATTAATCTTTATTAAGACACACTGGCAGTAAGCGCACACAAACACCCAGCAGAGTGAGCAGTTTTGCACACACCACACCAATACTCGGAGCAGGCAACCAGCCAGAGCACCCAGAAAACAGTTGGGTGGTAGCGGATTGCTTGAGGGCACCTAAGCTGTGGATGTTGAGGGAAGAATAAGCATTGTTCCTTCACTCCACTCCTCTCCCACGGTTTTCCTGCTTATCCTGGGGAACAGACTTCCTGAATATAGGAGGAATACTGCCTGGAAATAGAAATACTGCCGTTTCTGATCAACTCTGACATTCGAGAGAGTGTGTGTGTGTGTGAGCTTGTTTTTTTATGTTTGTGAGGACCAGATGTATGTGTGTGTGTGTGTGTGAGAGCTCGTTTTTCTATGTTTGTGAGGACCAGATGTATGTGTGTGTGTGTGTGTGTGAGCTTGTTTTCTATGTTTGTGAGGACCAGATGTATATGTGTGTGTGTGTGTGAGAGAGAGAGAGAGAGAGAGAGCTTGTTTTTCTATGTTTGTTAGGACCAGGTGTGTGTGTGTGTGTGTGTGTGTGTGTTAGAGCTTGTTTTCTATGTTTGTGAGGACCAGATGTATGTATGTGTGTGTGTGTGTGTGTCTGAGCTTGTTGTTCTATGTTTGTGAGGACCATATGTATGTGTGTGTGTGTGTGTGTGTGTGTGTGTCTGTGGGGACTGGCACCCAACCCCCCCCCCCCCCCCCCCCCAGGGTGTATTCCTGCCTTGCAGCCAGTGATTCCGGGTAGGCTCTGGACCCACCGTGACCCTGAACTGGCTAAGCGAATACAGACAAAGAATGAATGAGTCTAAAGTGAGTCCTCTCAAAGATAGCAGAACCTTGTTAGTGTGTGTATGTGTGAGTATAATTGGTCCCTGATCAGATGTGGATGATGGACTCTGCAGCAGCCGTGGTCTTGGACCATCGTAGCTGTTGTTTCCATGTTTTAAAGAGCAGCAGCGGGCCGAAGGTAATTGGACAGGGTTCGATGGTGTCTCCACACTAATCAGAAGTGTTTGTTGCGTTTTTCCTCTCTGACACAAGAAAGAGTTTTAACAAGCCCCTCTACACACACCCTAACCCTCCACTTCACACAAGCCCCAGTTCTCAAACACATCACAGAACACGACTACACTTCTCTCAGTGTTTCAACACAGGGTTCACTGCTGGATCTGTCAGTATGTCTCTGTCTCTCACTCTCTCACACACACACACACACACACACACACAGACACACACACACACACACACACACACACACACACAGACACACACACACATAGGCTGACAGAACTTTTTTTTCGTACAGATGCAGGCCATATTTCCAGTTTGGCCATATTACCATTATTACAATGTTATTACAATGCAATAAGACACCATTGGGGAGTTTTGTGCTATTACAAAATTATTACGTTATAACAGAACAGAGTTTCATTATCTGCCATTTTGACAATGACATAATATTATCCTAATTACATTATTACTATAATATTTTTAATACAGGGGTTTCAATTACAGGGGTTGGACAATGAAAGTGAAACACCTGGTTTTAGACCACAGTAATGTATTAGTGTGGTGTAGGGCCTCCTTTTGCGGCCGATACAGCGTCAGTTGGTCTTGGGAATGACATACACAAGTCCTGCACAGTGGTCAGAGGGATTTGAAGCCATTCTTCTTGCAGGATAGTGGCCAGGTCTCTACGTGATGCTGGTGGAGGAAAACGTTTCCTGACTCGCTCCTCCAAAACACCCCAAAGTGGCTCAATAATATTTAGATCTGGTGACTGTGCAGGCCATGGGAGATGTTCACCTTCACTTTCATGTTCATCAAACCAGTCTTTCACCAGTCTTGCTGTGTGTATTGGTGCGTTGTCGTCCTGATACACGGCACCGCCTTCAGGACACAGTGTTTGAACCATTGGATGCACATGGTCTTACTGGTGCAGTGTGGAGTTAATGAAGATTGGCCACCAGGCTGCTCCAATTTAGCCCTGACACCTCCCACACTACAATGACAGGTGTTTCAGTTTCATTGTCTAACCCCTGTATATGTTTACCACAATATAATGTGAGGCAATAACATTACCTGGTGCAGCAGGTTAGTGTCGCAGTCACACAGCTCCAGGGAACTGGAGGTTGTGGGTTTCGAGTCCCGCTCCGGGTGACTGTCTGTGAGGAGTGTGGTGTGTTCTCTCTGTGTCTGCGTGGGTTTCCTCCGGGTGACTGTCTGTGAGGAGTTGGTGTGTTCTCCCTGTGTCTGTGTGGGTTTCCTCTGGGTGACTGTCTGTGAGGAGTGTGGTGTGTTCTCCCTGTGTCTGTGTGGGTTTCCTCCGGGTGACTGTCTGTGAGGAGTGTGGTGTGTTCTCTCTGTGTCTGCGTGGGTTTCCTCTGGGTGACTGTCTGTGAGGAGTGTGGTGTGTTCTCTCTGTGTCTGCGTGGGTTTCCTCCGGATGACTGTCTGTGAGGAGTTGGTGTGTTCTCCCTGTGTCTGTGTGGGTTTCCTCCGGGTGACTGTCTGTGAGGAGTTGATGTGTTCTCCCTGTGTCTGCGTGGGTTTCCTCTGGGTGCTCCGGTTTCGTCCCACAGTCCAAAAACACACGTTGGTAGGTGGATTGGCGACTCAAAAAGTGTCCGTAGGTGTGAGTGTGTGTCGCCCTGTGAAGGACTGGTGCCCCCTTCAGGGTGTATTCCAGCCTTGCGCCCGATGATTCCAGGTAGGCTCTGGACCCACCGCGACCCTGAACTGGATAAGGGTTACAGATAATGAATGAATGAATTATAAAGAGTAATCTGATCTGAAGGTACATAACAGGCACTTGATTAGAGCTCAGTGTGAAACACCATTTTCTTGTAATGTTCCTCTTTTAAGTTGCTTTTTCTGTGGATTGTAAGCAAGTGAATGTGTGTGTGTGTGTGTGTGTGTGTGTGTGATTAGAGATTGATGGAGTACAGTGATTAAGATGACGAGTGTGGATCTAGTCCCTCAGCAAAGTCAGTAATGACTTGAGTCTGCCAAGAGCAGTGGGGGGGTGAAAATTAATGAGCCGAATTAGCCAGGGCACGTACTTGTAGTTGCTGACTCAGATTGAACTCTTGACCTGTGTCTGGAGGTTGTAGCCCTGCCTCACTCTCCTCGGCGTGACTCAAAATCTGGATTTTATGTTTTTTTAATAACTGGTTATTTATTCACATTTGATTTTATGGACATTTAAAAACTGCGTACTGAAGGTTTCGGCAAGGATTTGTTGACATTCGGCCCTCAAAACCTTAGGGAGGTCCGGCACTGACGTTGGATGATTACTTTTTGATCACAGACTCCACTTGAGCTCATCACAAAGGTACTGAATGGTGCTCAATCACTCCAGAGACTGCAGTTCCCCTGATTCACAGCCCAGTGCCTGGGGGTGGTGTTAGTGTGTGTTGTGCTGGTAAGAGTGGATCAGACACAGCAGTGCTGAGAATATTCTACCATTCAGTTCATACCTGCCCTGTGGTGGACTGTGGGGGTCCTGGCCATTTAAGAGCAGGGTGAAATGGGGATAAGAACGTATTTGTATGCTCAGTGGAGCTGATAAAACAGACAGTGAGTGTAAAGCAGAGGTGATTGCTCTAAGACTGTAAGGGGAGCTCAGCTTCCCCTAAAATGTCAAAAAATAAGTGATCAAATATATACTGTGGTGTGTACATGTCAGTGAATAAATATGCACTACAACGCGCTCAACTTTAGTTCAGAATCAGCTTCTTATCACTGGTAAAGACGCGGCTTTCCTCTCAATCATTCCCACAGCTTCACAGTGCTTTAAACAGTGAGGACGCTGAGCATCCACAGAGTTCAATAGCGAAGCAGCGAAGTGCAGCGAAACGAGACGAGTCATTAGATAAATGCTGGGCTTTGTCCCGCCCATCGGACGCTCAGCGTCTCTGGGGGTCTGTGGGGCAGTGGGCTGGCCTCGGCTGGCCCGGACGCTCAGCTTCTGCATGATGATTGGATGATCTGTCTGAGGCTGAAACACGTTTTGATTGACAGCGAAATGAGCGAATCAGCGATCCTTTGGTGTAAAGATCCGTGGGAGCACAGGCGGACACACTTCACATGGGCCAAGGCCGTTTAAGCAGCCTAGCTCTGCTGGCCATTGAGAGGACACTAGTCAAGTCCCTGGAAAAGACGCCTTGTTGGTACGACAGGGTCACAGAACATTTTCTTAAAAAGGAACGGAGGGTAGAATTTACGTATAAATAAACCCACACATTTTATGACGTAGGCCAAAATTGAGCTTCCCCTCCTTGAAAGACCAGCATCCGCCACTGGAGTGTAGATACAAGGTAGCTGTTCCTAATCCAGTGATTATTCAGTGTATTAAACTCTTATTTCCAGAAGAGTTTTTTTATGCCCTTAGGACTCCCAGCCTTGGGTGGCTGAGGCATCACCAGGGATCAAACCAACCATCTCCTAAGCCTCTGAAGAGCACCTTGATCCTAATATGAACGTGTTTTCAGTTTGGCAGTCAAAAGACCCATTCTCAGGTTTTTTGGGGGCGACAAGGTCAAAGCAAGAAAACAAACTTAATGCAAAGCAGGTAGTTAAATTAGTGTCTGACAATGGAAATCATGGTTTATTTATTTGTTTATTTTTCTTTTGTGTGGGTGTCTAATGATCTCATTCTAGAAGAAATGCAAAATATGTTTTGGGTTTTTCCTTTTGGGGCATAAATCAATGAAAAAAACGGTTTGTGAAAAGTATGAGGACTTGAAAACTGGCAGCTGTGTTTAGAAGTGCAACTACTTTGAATCTGACCTCTCTCTCTCTCTCTCTCTCTCTCTCTCTCGCTCTCTCGCTCTCTCTCTCAGACAGCCATCCACATGATTATACAAGCCATCTGGATCTCACCGGATCGCACACACCTAAAATTGGTAAGATGTTTTCTCATAATTTCTGTTGTGGATTTATTGCATTCAATCCACAGACCTCAAACAACACAGAACATACTGTGAGTTCCAAAGCTGTTAAACCCTCCTGTTATTGTCTGGTTGGTTTCCTTTGGGGTCAGTTTGACCTCAACAATCTACACCTCCAAGAAGTGATTAGAACTGAAATTGCTAATGTGTCAGGTACATTACATTTTTATATGTTGAGTTTTCAACGTATTTTGAAGAGGACATCCATTCATTCATTCATTATCTGTAACCCTTATCCAGTTCAGAGTCGCGGTGGGTCCAGAGCCTACCTGGAATCATTGGGCGCAAGGTGGGAATACACCCTGGAGGGGGCGCCAGTCCTTCACATGGCGACACAGACACTCACACATTCACTCACACACTCACACCTACGGATACTTTTGAGTCGCCAATCCACCTACCAACGTGTGTTTTTGGACTGTGGAATGAAACCCGGAAGAAACCCACGCAGACACAGGGAGAACAAACCACACTCCTCACAGACAGTCACCCAGAGGAAACCCACGCAGACACAGAGAGAACACACCACACTCCTCACCGACAGTCACCCGGAGGAAACCCACGCAGACACAGAGAGAACACACCACACTCCTCACAGACAGTCACCCGGAGGAAACCCACGCAGACACAGAGAGAACACACCACACTCCTCACAGACAGTCACCCGGAGGAAACCCACGCAGACACTGGGAGAACACACCACACTCCTCACAGACAGTCACCCGGAGGAAACCCACGCAGACACAGGGAGAACACACCACACTCCTCAAAGTCAGTCACCCGGAGGAAACCCATGCAGACACAGGGAGAACACACCACACTCCTCACAGACAGTCACCCGGAGGAAACCCACGCAGACACAGGGAGAACACACCACACTCCTCACAGACAGTCACCTGGAGCGGGACTCAAATCCACAACCTCCAGGTCTCTGGAACTGTGTGACTGTGACATTACCTGCTGCACCACCGTGCCAAACCTTGTGTAACAGGAGGGTCCAATAGTATATTTTAGTGAATAGATACAACTATTTTGATGTTGTAGCATTTACACTAAACTGGTTCTCTGCATATATAACGTGAAGACATTGTTTTATGACTCATGGTAAAGAGGTACAATATAGATATTAAATTTTTTATGGTGTACCACAAGGCTCTGTCCTTGGCCCAATTTTATTTTTGGTTTTGCCACCATGTCAAATAAGAAAATGAGCAAATTATATAGGAAAATTCACTTTTTCAATGCATTCGCACATTAATTTGCCTACAATTGCTGCTGCCTAACAACCCACAAACTGTGAAACAAGTCCACCCAGAGGACTTTAAAAACAAGGACAAAACAAAAACTGTTTGTCAGTGATCAGGACCCCCACTCCCTGCACCGCTGGTGGTGGTGAGTTAGTGTGTGTTGCGCTGGCACAAGTGGATCAGACACAGCGGCCCTCCTGGAGTTTTTAAAGCCCTCGCTGTGCTACTGTCTCTGACTTTACATCTACTAGGCGGACCAATGAGGTAGGTGTGTCTAACTGGGTGGTCACCTCAGGGTCAGGGTCACCTCTGAGAATGAGCCTCCACCCAATTCATAACTGCTACGAGGTTGCATCTTTTAGTTTGTTGGTTAGTGTCCTCCGCGTTGAGCTGCGTAGTGACATGTTACTGAAAAGTAATGAATAACATTCTGTGCAGCCGCAGTTTTTATTGACACTGTCTTCTCTCACTTGGGTTTGTTAGGCCACAGAATAGAGTACTACGGTAAGTAGCTACACAGTGACATGTGCTCGCTGTGTGTGCAGCTCTCTCTCTCTCTCTCTGTCTCGACTCTTCTGAAAGTTGGTGGTTGTTCTGTAAATGTAGTGTGTAGCTTCACACTGGGGTCGAGGCTTTGTGCTTAGACTGAATGCACCAGAGTTCTATTCAGTGGAGTCCACTCTTGCATGAACTCTGTCTCTCTCTCTCTCTTTCTCTCTCTCTCTCTCTCTCTCTCTTTTTCTCTCTCTCTCTCCATTTCTTTCTCTTTCCATATCTCTCTCTGTCTCTGTATCTTTTTTCCTTCACTCTCTGTATCTCTTTCTCTCTCTTTCTCTCAGAGTGCTTTGCCCTGCTGTGTTTTGTGATGTGTGTGTGTGTGTGTGTGTGTGTGTGTGTCAAGGGCGTAGAATTAGCATGGACGGAGGTGACTTGTCCCCACCAATATCCAGTGATTATTGAATTGTCCCCACCAATATTTAAAAAAAAAAAAAAAAAAAATCTGTCAGTGACTCATTAACCTAAAGGTGCAGAAAGGGTTAAGTCACGTACTCTACTAGAGTCCCACGTCCCCGTAACTCAGGTCCAGTGTGATTGGCCGTGCCTTTCCCTGCTCTCACGTGAGTCTCTGTAGCTTGGTTTTTCGCAGCGGCAAAACTGGAAGGAAAACTTTCCAGTCATATACGAGACTTACTTACTGTGCAAGAGTCAGGTGCATCGTGGGTAACACGTGGGCATCTAAAGCGAGTGAGGATGGCAGCAGAAAAGAAGAAGGTGGACATACAAAGAAATGCGTACGTCACTTAAAGTCAAGTTCGCTAATGAAATGAGTCCATCGTAATAAAAGCAGGCTGCAGTGGTCTGTAGCTGTGAACAACAGGGTTTGGAAAAACAAAACCATGCAGTGGGTGGGGGAGGGGTTTGGGGGGTGGGGTGTAGACTCATAGGTCCCCACAATGTCAAGAGCAAATCTACGCCATTGGTGTGTGTTGCACTTGTCTCTGAATTCACTGCTCCAGCACTGAGCACTAAACCCACCATCTCTCTCTCTCTCTCTCTCTCTCTCTCTCTCCAGAAAAGCCTCGAATGAACAACATCCTGACTTCTCAGACAGAGCCGTATGACCTGTCGTTCTCGCGCTCCTTCCAGAACCTCACACACCTCCCTCCCTCCTACGAGATGGCCGTCAAAGCTGACCTAAGTAAATACTCCTCTCTCACCAGCTTAAGTAGGTGCTTCTGCAGTCCATTGCCTCCTCCCTGCCCCTGTTGTCCATCCCCGCCTGGACAATGATAATGTCTAGAGGTACCACTCTCCAACCTCCCCTCTGTTTTCCACTACGGACTAGGGTGCGAGTCCCAGCTTGGTCAGGATAACTACTGTGTTGTAGTAAGTGGTGGATCAGACACGGCAGTGCTGCTTATACTCCTCGGTGTCACTGCTGGGCTGAGAGTAATTCACCAACAAAAATATAAGCGATACCCGAGTAATACCTGATTTGTGGTCGTCCTGCGGAGGGAGTGGGGGGTGGGTGTCATGACTATTGAAGAATGGGGGTGGAGCATGAAGACCCCCGAATCATAGACCACTGTTTATTTATTTAATTTCCAGTTTAAATTAGTTTAATTAGTTATTAATTTTAATGTTTATAAAAAAACAAGCAGGAAACAGGCGTTTATTTATTTATATTTATTTTTATTATTTTTTAATAGCATTTAAAATACATTAAAAATAGATATAGCCTAAAATATCTTGGTAGTTTCTATATATTATTATTATTTTATTTATTATTATTTATTGACTGAGACATAATTCTGAGAATAATAGCAGCATCTGACCAAATAACTGAATGACACATACATAATTGAATTTAGCTAATATTACTGCTACTATTATTAGCGCGATAGCAGGAAGTACCATTCCATTGTAAGAAATAAATTTTAAAAAAAAGAAGAAATAAAAGTGAAACCTGTAGCCAAATATTACTGACCTGTCCTGACCTCAGGAACCTGGAGCACTGTCCCCTGCTCTACTGCCCCACTCCACTACCCCTCGCTCCTTCTGCATGCGCTTCAGTGCCAGTGGAAGTGGTTTGTGTAGTTGCTGCATGAGTTCATTATTGTTTGTCCTTAGTGGCTAAGAATAAGGGATACTTACAGCCCTTTATTTAGCATTTTGGCAACTACAAGCCTAAATCATGCCATGTTTCAAAGTAATGAGGTTCAATCGAGTAGCATCTTTATTTTTTATGTAGAGTATATGTTTGCATTGTTGTCTAATAAATGCTAATAGAAAATTGATGCGTCATCGCTGTCCAATTAAAAAAATGTATGTCCAAATTAGCAACATTACAGGAGAAGGAACATCAATGGAAAAAGGTTCTATTCGAAGTACATTTGGAGCATTTCTATTGGTCCGTTCCTCGTGAAATCTTCACACAATGTGAAGGACAACTGAATTAAAAGCCAACAAAAAGTGGGATACTTGATTTTCATTGGAGAGTGACGATATTCAAACTTGGAGAAAGAGAAAATCTAAATTCATGTGAAGTCAACGGACTTAACTTTCATTCACCAACAGCTTGGTGAATTCATTGTAGTTATTTTCATGTATTTGAGTTGGCTCCTGTCCACTGGTGGCGCTGTTCCACCGTGTACATGAGGAAGAGCTGCAGAAACAGTGCTGTAAACTGTTCTGGAAGAGGATGGGAACAAAAACGTATAGTGTCTAAGCTTTTGGAAATTACAGTTAGGTTTAGGGTTACGGCTAGGGGTTATGGTTAGAGTTATGGGTTACCTTTATGGCTAGAGCTAAGACTAGGGTTATAATGGTTGTTGGTTATAATGGTTGTTTTAAGGCTTAAAGATTGAGATAGTTTTCATTTAAACTTAAGAATAGGGGCATGTTAAATTTATCTTAAATATCTAATTTTACCGTAAAATATATGGTTTTGCAAAGTACAAAATTTCAGTGTATTTTTTGTCAATTTTATATTCAAGAATTTTGTTGTTTACCATATATTACTGTGAATGAAAAACCCTTTATAAATTCTGAAAAACACAAAAAAGATGCTGCTAGGCATGCTGGGAGCTCTCCCATGAGTCCCAGCTCCTCCCAGTTCTTATCCACTTGTACAGCCCCTAATGCTTTGTGTATTTAACAGTGAACAAGCGTAATTTTCACAAACAAATTTGCAAAAATTCCAGTGATGCCTGTTATATGGATATTACAGAAATTTTTTGTTTATAAACACTGTGGAAGTGTATTTTTTTTTATCAGAAAAGAGATGTAAAAATTGATGTTTTGGCTGATATTCTTTATGTATTTATGTTTTTTTTTATGTAGTGATTTGACAGGTTTTTACCGTAAAATTTACAGACAATTTCACAGTGGGTTTGGGGTTAAAGTTAGGGTTGTTTACTCACACTGAGTAGGCATCAGATATTTCTGTGAAAGAAATTTTGTTGAAGAACTATATTTTGTACATATTTCTACAACTTGTCCGCACAGTATACGCCCCCCCCCCCTCCCCACCCCAACCCCGATCACACAGCTGGGCTGTTAGTGTCCTCCTCCAAGTGTCTTCAGCTGCTTCTTAATGGATGCCTTACCATTCCAGAGGCTCATAAATCAAAATACCACGCAAATAGCAGTGGATCCTAAGACGACGGTGGACCTTCCCGATGCAGCTGAATGTTTTTAGAGCAGTGAGCGTTTGCCTTTAGCAGAAAAGTCGAAGATTGGAGGTTAATAGAAATTCTGTGCTGTGTGATGATGACTCCCCTGATGACAAAACAACAGCCTCTCATAACCGCAAACACACCGCCGTGCCTCCTAATCTCACTGTGTTTTGAAAGTCCATGAAGTGTGAATGGAACAAAGGCGAAGCTATTTCTCATATCACTGCGGCTAATGCCACTTTAATACCCCACCATCTGTGTTCCCACTTCACATGCAAAGCTGGTGTGTAACGCTGATGGCATTTTAACAACTACATGATAATCACTCTGCTCATACACAGACGTCAGTGCCGAGGTAGACGTTGAATGTGAATGCTGTTGGTTCGCTGATGGCTTTTCCCTGTTCCCACGACACTCTTAGCTGTTGTTATGACTTTTTTAAAAACAGTAAATCAGTATTATTTTGAATTCAGTATCATTACAGTGTAATAAGCCCAACATCCCAGTCTCATGTTTGTGAATGAATGGGATCGTTAGCTAGCTGGCTATTTGAAATGGCAGTATAGCTACAGCATCTATAGCTATATAGTAGCAATACCAGCAAGGGTGGGGCTAAATTTAGTGTCGCTTCAGGGTCCTAGGGTCCTCATTTCAATGCCCTTGGTTCACTGTCTAAAAGACATTTTGTAGTGTTTTCCTTGTGTCTGAGTGGGTTTCCTCCCACAGCCCTAAAACCTGTTGACAGGTAGATTGCATGTGTGAAATGGAGTGTGAATGAACAACTGCCCTCTCCAGGGTGTGTTCCTGCATTCGCCAATGATTCCAAGTGGGCTATGGACCGTGACCCTGATCCGGATGTAGGGGTTACAGAAAATGAGCCCGTGAGTGAATGAATGACTCACACGTTCACACCTGTGGACCACTTCAAATTGCCAATCAACACACAAAATGTCCTCACAGACAGTTACCCGAGATGAGCATCAAACCCAGGACCCCAGGACCTCTGAGGCTGGGTGGCACTGTATTTTCTACATGTGTACATTTCCTTTAAGTGCCTTCAGATGTTAGAGGCCTCAGTTTCTTAATACGCCCAGCAGTTCTCAGCATAGAAACGGCAGCACTTGCTGTCTGAAGAGTGCAAATCCATCACATAGCGACTCAACTCGTTACTGCCCACTAGTGGCTGGATGAGGAATCGTACGGTTTCTGTTCATCAGGGGAAACATCCTGCCAGGAAGAACAGGCTTTAATGAAGAAGCCGGCAAGAGAAGAGAACAAAGAAATGAATATGTTAATGGAGTAGACTGAGTCACTTTTCCAGAGAGACAGAGAGAGAGAGAGAGAGAGAGAGAGAGAGAGAGAGATGTAATGAGCGAGCAAGAGATGGAGAGAGAAAGTGAGTGTATTATATTAAAAAAGGAGTAGAGGGAGAAGACAGGGGGACTTAAAGAGACCGAAGAGAAAAGAGAGAGGGAGAGAGAGTTACTGAATTAATGTGGTTATGCATTAAGTGCATACAGAATATTTGATATTTCACTTTTTTGTAGTTCAGAGATGACTACTGAACCCCAGCAGAGAGGGGGGAGAGAGAGGGAGAGGGGGAGAGAGAGAGAGAGGGGGGAGAGAGAAAGAGGGAGAGAGAGAGAGAGAGAGAGAGAGAGAGAGAGAGAATAAGATTACTTCACCATTTTCCACTTAAAGTTGACTGTAGTATCTGAGATCAGCTGATATTAATAAAAAAATCTAACAGAGAGGAGGAAGGAAAAAGACTTACCTTGATTTTAAAAGGTCTTGATTAAAACCTAGAAAAAAACTGCCAGTCCTGAAGAGAATGCAGATTGGTTGCACAGCTTAACTCGTTTCCATGTGTTGCTATAGTGGTTGCTATGGTATTTCAGGTAGGGTGTCCCAGGTTAACATTAATGAACATGATCTGTAATGAAACATGTTCAGAAAAAGAGCTATTTCTATGCATAAACCCCACAGTCCAATCGAAAAGCTCTACAGTAGCGCAACGTTTCAGATCAAACTGAACATTTTGGAACTGGAAGGGTGTGGATTCTTGAAAACTGGATAAAAATCTGGCAAAAAATTATAAATATTAAGCTACTAAAAACTATATAAAAAAATAACCAAAAACAAATGAGTAAAGTGTATTTCCTGAAGAAACCTTGTTCCCATGTGCTGCTAGAACAGTTGCTATGGTATTTCTACTTGTTTTGGTGTTCCAAGTGGTTGCTAGGGTGTCGCCAAGTGGTTGCTGTGGTACTCCATGTATTTGGTAGGGTGTTACTAGTGTTTTTATATAAACATGGCTAAGAAATTTGCCCATTCATAAATACGGCAAAAACGTTTATTAAACAATGGGTTGCTACGTGAAACCGTACAACCAATCAAAAAGCTGGATAGAAGCATGCATCACAATCAGACAAAACAATCTGGAGCTATTATTATTTTGTGCTTTGGCTCCAAATCGACCACAGACATTCCACTTTTACCAGTTATAGGGTCTATATAGACACCACGTGAGTCGTCCAGATGTCTGTTTGGACACTTCCACCAACACAATCTCACTTCATACACATTCAGCACTACCTCACGGGTCCGGGTCCTGGTCCTGGTCCTGGTCCTGCTGCGAGGCCTGGGGGGAACTTTTTGCTGACCTTTACTCTCTGAAGGTCACTGCCAGCAGCTGGTCAGTTGTCCATTAAAGCAACAGTGAGAGCCAAAGCCCTGGGCTTCATTAAGACTTCATTAAAACCAACAGCTTTGAGGACAACGGCTTTGGAGACATTTCCAAAGTGTTCACAGCATTAACATCGAAAAAGGTGCTCTGAGACCACTCAGCACACACGCACACACACACACACACACATATACATTTATTCAGTGCTGTGCTTTCCAGTGTAGGTGTCCACCAAGCATATTGAGCTACATTGTTAAGGGCAGTTCAAAAAGAAGCAGTGGCTGTTCACAGAAGGACATATATGCTAGGCTACGTTGACATTGCTAGGCTACGTTCACATTACCAGGCTGAAGTGATTAAATCAGATTTCTTGCCTTAATGTGCCTGTGCGGAGCTTAAACTGCATCCTAAATAGCACCATGCTCCCTACATAGTGCACTATGACCACTACACACAGACAGGGCACTGGTTCAAGGTGATGTGAAACATTTAGCCAGTCATAAATGGTTTTCTAATTACATATACAATGCACTACTTGAGTTGAGAAACCATCATTTTTATACCTACATTGTGCACTACATAGGGTGGAGGGACAATGTGGCAAGGGGACCATTAGGGGCTGTGGTTCTGGTTCTGGTTCAGATGGTAAGGGGTTAATAATGAGGCAGATCCTGATGTTGTGTAAAGGGTATGGGGCTCTATTTGGGACCCTAAAGTGGACAAGGTGGGATTGTGGTGGGGTATTATATTTTTGATTTGATCTATTTTGATTGGTTAATCAGATCCCCCCCCCCCCTCCCCCCCTTTCCTCACCTAGGCGACAAGGACTTTAACGACTTCTACAGCCGGAAGCAACAGCAGCTCCTGCTGCCAGACGTAGCCCCCCGTTTGTCCGGCCTTCAGCCTCCCACCTCCCACCTGCAGAAGCTGAGCATGGAATCTCCCCCCGGCAGCACCCTCGCCCCCCTCAAACCTCCACAGAAGGCCCGGCGCGTCCAAAGAGCCATGAGCCAGGACCACGTGCTGTCCCCGCCCATGCCGCGGACGCCCCGCAGGAACGTGCTGCAGTCGGCCGTGTCTTACGCACCGCCGCCGCCCACGTCCCCCTACCACGCTCGGGTCCTGTCTCAAGAGCAGCTGTTGTCGGCCGAGCGCCTACAATCCCGGGACCCCCTGCTGTCGCCGGACAAGATGCTGTCGCTACGGCGATCCAACATGCGCGAGAGAGGGGCCATGTCGCGGGCGATCTCGCACATAGACATGTACCTGCCCCCGCCCTCGCCCCTTCCCGAGCGCCACTACAACAAGATCACCAAGATGCACTCGCACCCCAGCGCCAACCACAGCGACACTGAGGACCACAGCCTCAACGCCCCCTCCACCACGGCCCTGCTCAGCGTCAGCTCCGCCCACACCGCCAACAGGAGGCAGGCCTTCGCCTCGCGCCGCACACACACCGTCGATCACCTGCAGTACGCCCCGCCTCAGACGCACCAGCACCAGCACCACCAGTACCGCACCGCCAGCAAGACCGAGGTCACCGTCTGACCACACGCACACACACAGAGAGAGAGAAGAAAATGAGTCTCCAAAGTGGAGAAGAAAAAGAACGGCAGCGTATGAGGTCACCAAACACAAGCTGTAGCAGCGTGCCGTGTGTGTGTGTGTGTTTGAATGTGTGTGTGGTGTCCCACTTTGCTTCACTTCACTTCCTCCGACCTTGACCTGCTCCCGCTTCCTTCAGCTCCTGCCTCCTGCTCCTGCCTCTTTCTTCCGCAGAAGGAGAGACACCTTTCACTCCTTCAGCCAACATAAGGGCTTTGCACATCCACACACACACACACACACACAAACAGACAATGATCTGCAGTGAGTGCGGTGGGAGTGAAAAAGACTTGAAACTTATTTTTGAAACTCATTCAAAAGACTGGAGTGGACTGCGTAAGACTTGTTACTAACTTTCTACATATAACACATAGGATTCTATTGATTTGTAACTCTAGTCATTGGTATAGCGTTAGAGAGTGTTGGTAGATATAAAAACAGGAGAAAGAAAATCAATAAAAAAGCAAACGACAAACTTATACATCGCCCCATTTCGCTACAGAAGTGGAGTAAGGGTTAGAAAAGCACAATTCAACAGAAACAACCTTTGTTTTCTCTCTTTCTCTTCACATATTTCCGTTCTCTCTTTCCTCGTTTCCATTGGTTATAATCAACCAGCTCTTAATTGGCCTCTTAGAGGCGCTACGTGCCGGTTTTTCCTGCGTAGAAGACTGTAAATACGCTGTGGTAGACTTAGTTTAAAAGAGTGAGTTTTGCTTTGTCTGCTTCAGGGCCGGGTTCTTTATTTTCGTTTCCCCACAGACCCCAGAGCTACACTTGACCTCGGTTGAAGGCAACGCTCCGCCCATTAATTTAGTGTCATATGGTGCTTTTCCACTGCCTTGACTCTACTCGACTCTACTCGCTTTTGGGTACCTACTTGGTATATCCAGTACCACAGCTCCCTCTGGAAATGTAGCCTATGATGTCACAAACCATCATTATTGACATTACAAACAGGGGGCTCTGGAAACCATGGCAACGACAGCAATAACTATACGAACCGTTTGCTCATCGTGAATTCGCATGTTGTTGTTGTTTTTTGTTCACATTCATTCCTGGTTGCACCAGACGGCTCCCGCTGGCGTCTTTCATCTGCCACCAATCCATGAAGCGTTTGAACCTCTTCCAAAGACCATACCATAATTTTACAACCTTCCATGACTCAGATAAAAACCACTGTTTGTGCTGAAAATCTACATTTCATTGTATTTTTCAACTGTTTTTGGCCAGTCAGCATTCTGCAAGGGGTTGTTTGAGACAATCTAGAGGTGGGGCCAATCCGGGGGTGGGGAGTGGAGTCAGCGAATGCTATTGGCTGATGTTTTGTAACTGTCCGCCTCCTTTGAGAAGACTTCTCTCAGGACGGAGAGTCTCTGTGTTGTTGGCTAATTTTGTTTCAGAACAGAATCTGTAGATAAGCATTAACTCTTTTCGGACAGTTTTTTCTATGACTCTGGTGCCGTCCTCGTTAAAACCCATAGTAGCTCTGTAGCCCCTCCCCCACCCCCACCTCAGGACACTGTCCTGGAAGAAGGCTTCTCATAACAAAGAGCATTCTCTGACAGAAATGAACCCTAACCCCGCCCCCAAAACGGTCAAAAACTCACACACTTGGTTTGTACTTTTCCTTACGGTTTTTTTTGTGCTAGTGCGAGGTAGTTTGAATGTTTTTACACTCATGAATTTAGATATTCTACTTGGCCTGCTTGGCGCCACTCATAAACAAGCCCTAAAAACATGCCCAGTTCCATGTTCGTGGTACAAAAGTAAAGCAGAATATCAGAGAAAAGCCTAGCCAAGTCGAGTTGTTACCATGCAGTGGAAAAGCACCACTAGATACTGTTGCTATGTAGGACAAGCTTTGAAGAATGTAGGTTACCGTCTCATTCAGCATGAAAGGCAACGTAAGCAGAGAATGATATATTTGCAATATTGCTTTTCCAGACCTCTAAAGTGCTTTATGTTCTTTGGAACATTAGAGAATCGCCTCAAACATCCCCCAATGTGCAGTGTCCACATTGGTTCAGTACAGTGTCCCTGTCACTGCACTCATGCATTGGGATTCAGACGAATGGGATTTTTACCAAATGTCTGTCAGGCTTGTCCAACATAGCAACGGTCGCTAGGAAAGAAAAGAATACATTACTGGGGGAGCATGAATAAATACGTTTTTAGCACTACACGTGCAATTTGTTCAATCAAACTCTTAATGCCATAGACATGTAAAGTAATGAATGTGTGTGTGTGTGTGTGTGTGTGTGTGTCTTTTCTAAAGCTACCTGTAGACTGTTTATGAATAAATTTGATTTAATCACAATGTTGGTCTGAAAACATTACATTATTTTTTAAAAATCTAGATTTCCATCATTTTCCTACAGAAATTGTCAAGATGTTTTTTGTCAGTTGAGCGATACTCTATGTCCCTTAAGGTGTTTTATTTTCTTCCATTGACTGTCTTTGGTTTTAACCTCAGTGTTCGCGAGTTCTTAAGAGTTGGGGTCAGTTTTGAATACTTCTGAAAAATCAGTGGCATTTTATATCATAATAAGTGCCTTTAATAACTGTGTAGTTACACATTAACAACACTCTGGGATGTATTCACTGTTACAGTTCGTTCATTTGTTCATTATCAGTAACCAGTTCATCCTGTTCAGGGTTGGGGCTGGATCAGAAGCCTAACAAGAATCACTGGGCACAAAGCAGGGACACACCTTGGACAGGGCCCCAGTCCTTCACAGGGCATCATTTACATCAGGCACTTACACCAATGGACGTTTTTGAATAATCAGCCTACCAGCATGTGTTTTGGGACTGTGGGAGGACACAGAGCACTTGGAGGAAACCCACACAGAAACAAGAAGAACACAGATTAATTCCAAAAGCATTTCTATTTCATATATATTTTTACATTTATTTACACATCTATTTTGATAGTTACTGTATAATAACATGTAATAACATGAGCAATATCTGAGGTTGACACATAGGTGACTCTACAGATTGTCATCCACCTGTAACAGTGAATCAACAGCAGGCCCAGTTATATATGTTGTTATATATGATGCATAACTACACATTTATTACAGGTTTACGATATAAAGTGAGAATTATCCATGTTAGACTACATTGCATTAAACTATTCTAAAAGTACTTGAGCAATGACTAAAGGCAGCATCAGGAAAGGCTTAAAGGCTCTCGGGGTGAGGGTGGTGGTGGGGGGGGGTGGGGTCCGGGACAAATTTAAGGAGCTGATAACCCTGAGCTGTGCCATAGCCCTTCATGACGGGAGCGTCCTGGTCATGTTCCGCTGGGTGTGGTCCTGTAGCATCGCTGTCCTTGTTGTTCAAAGACTTCAGCTGTTACAAAATAAAACCTGATTCTTAAACAGGCCTTTGAATGTTCTTTGAGTTGACGTCTGAAGTTCTCCTCAGGTTCCTGACCCACCGAACCAACGATGAAGAATCAGCACCAAACAGTGATCACAGTGTGTATTCTGGTTTTGTTCAAACATTAAAGGCATAAATAGGTGTTTTGCCTTAGCTTCTGTAGTTCTGGGAAGGACTTTGGAACAATGTTGTGAGGATATGACTGCATCCAGTCCTGAGAAATGTAGCCATTACTTAATGTTCACTAATGAGGAATTATTATTATTATTATTATTATTATTATTATTTCTGGATCACAAACACCACTTCCAAGCTCACATTCCAAAGGCACTTGAAAGAACAGTTTTAGACCACCATCCAATGCCGCGTGGGTTATGCCTCGCCAGCCTACACTTAGCATTGAGCACAGTGACCTCTAGCCAATCTACAATGTCATTCTACACTGTAAAAAATTGCTGTAAATTTACAGCAAGTCTGCTTACAGTATTTTACTGTAAATCACAGTATTTACAGTAAATTATTGTATTATTAAATTACAGTAATATGCTGTAAATTTGAAATACAGTAGTGTTCCTGTAAAAATACAGTAAATGGCTTGGAACTCTGTTGCCAGGATTTTACTGTAAATCGCATTATTTACAGTAAATTATTGTATTATTCAATTACAGTAATACGCTGTAATTTTTTTAAATACAGTAGTATTCCTGTAAAAATACAGTAAATTGCTGGGAACTCTGCTGCCAGGATTTTACTGCAAATCACAGTATTTACAGTAAATTATTGTATTATTCAATTACAGTAATATGCTGTAAATTTGAAATACAGTAGTGTTCCTGTAAAAATACAGTAAATGGCTTGGAACTCTGTTGCCAGGATTTTACTGTAAATCTCAGTATTTACAGTAAATTATTGTATTATTCAATTACAGTAATATGCTGTAAATTTGAAATACAGTAGTGTTTCTGTAAAAATACGGTAAATGGCTTGGAACTCTGCTGCCAGTATTTTACTGTAAAATTTGCAAGAAAGTTTTTACAGTGTACAATAAATAAATAAATAAATAAATAATCATAAATTGAACTGTCTTTACTTGCGTCTGGTGGCGATATGCCGAGGTATTACATTGGTGCTGAACTCTAGATTCTTAGCAAACTGTAGAATATCTCCAACTGAACTTTGCAGGTTTGGGACTCAACACCACTGCGGCCTATGTTTTCCCCAGTGGAACGAATCCAGTACTGTATCCTGTGATCCATCCTCAGCTCCAGACACAGAGCAGGTCTCAGACAGCTTCAAATACTGTAAGATACGGTGCAGTCCTTCTTTCAAACTAAGGATCAATTCAGTGGCGGACTCTCCCTCTCTCTTCTTTCTTAATTTATTCTCTCTATCATTATTTCCCTCCCTCATTACATCCTCTCTACAAACTTTTTCTTTTCTCTTTTTATTCCCTAACTCTGGTTTTCCTTCTGTTTCCATCACAGCATTTCTCTTTTCTTAGGTCCTTACACCTTATCCTCCCTCCCTCTCTCTCTCTCTCTCTCTCTGCTCTAAATCCACAGAGGAACTGGAGGGAAATACATCTCCCGGACGTGAGAACAATGGCTTGTGGTTGCAATTCTTCACAAACACAGGCTTGCGGAGTCTGTAAATAGGGCGAGATAGAGCTTCCATTATATACTGAGTATCTATTTGCATTTAGATGGAAAAAGAGACAGTGCCGAAGCGCAGCAGGTCAATTTCTTTCTCTCTCTCTCTCTCTCTCTCTCTCTCTCTCTCTCGCTCTCGCTCTCTCTCACTGTCTTCTCACTGTCTTCTTAGCACTTTCACAACTGTTCACAACAAATATACATACATATGAAGAGAAAGAGAGAGAGGAGAGGGAGAGAGAGAGAGAGGAGAGAGAGAGAGAAAGAGAGAGAGAGGAGAGGGAGAGAGAGAGAGAGAGAGAGAGAGAGAGGAGAGAGAGAAAGAAGCAAAAGTAAAGCAAAAGAAGCAAAAGAGGGAAAGGAAAAGAGAAATAATGGAGCAGTCTAGAACTTAACTGCACTTCTTAATGAAACAATTAAGTCAGAGTAACTTAAATGATACAGAAATGTGGGATCACTCATTTGTTCTCCACATGGGGGAGGAGACACCAAACTTTGAAGCAGAAAAAATGAAAAGTGGACTCGTGCTGGAACTTCGTCAAAACCTCAGTCCACCTTAAAACCTCCTGTTGAGCTTCTGTTTACGTGTGACGTATTGATTCTCCTGATTGGCTGGATGCAGTCTCCTGAACACAACCCAAACCACTGGGCGTACAATTTAATTGTAAAGGATCCGTCAAGGAAAAGTAAGGGTAGTTTCACTTGGATGAGAAAAAAACTTGCGTCTTTCTCATTGGCTACTGCTAACATCTATTTGCATATGGGCGTGGCTTTCCCCATTCTTCACCATGATCGTGTGGTGGTTGGGTTGTTTCCCCCAGGGTACGTTCCTCTATGTTCCCAGTCTGAAGCTGTAAGCTTGTACTTGGCTGGTCTTGATATTGAAAGTCGTCAG
Source organism: Hoplias malabaricus (assembly GCF_029633855.1). Classification (NCBI taxonomy): domain Eukaryota; kingdom Metazoa; phylum Chordata; class Actinopteri; order Characiformes; family Erythrinidae; genus Hoplias; species Hoplias malabaricus. The sequence continues at coordinate 4,306,724 of NC_089805.1, read as the reverse complement.
ATTTTACAGTGAGAGACAGAGTGTAGAAGAAGAAAAAGATGAAGTCCCTTTTCCCCTGGAGCCTGGTTCTGGAAACAAGGATCCATTTGGGAGTTATTGAACGTTTGGTGAAGCGTTTCCCCGGTCCTGACTCCCCCCGTCCACACTCTCTTTCTCCTTGAGGGTGCAGCAGGGAAAAAAGGGAGTTTCCTCCACCACATGGGAACCTTTTTAACCTGCTGTGAGGTCAAAGGGATTTGTAATTTAGTCATTTATTTCTCATTAGAGATGAATAAATAAGAAACTTAAAAACATAAAAATGATCTGAGGGCATTTGTAAGTAGTTCCTCAGCTGTCTGTCTTTTGTGCAGAATGAAATTCTGAAAGTGCCTAAGAAAACCAACGTAAATGGCGTATCATTAACGTGGAACCAATCAGCGAATATCCATGTGTTATTAATCCAACCAATCAGAATGGCTGAAATAAATTTGTAGGCATTACAGTGCTGAAGCTTGTAAGGAGGCTGACATTTTGTACATATTCTACAAAGGCGAGTACACGTTGTACAAGGGTGAATTATATATTGTACGCATTGCAAAAATTGTTGGAGTAGACCTTTTCATCAAATATGCCCAAATATACATAGAGAACAGGCTGGACCTCTTAGCACACTGGACCACAGTGGAGAATGTAGCCAATGCCAACGGCGCTTTTCCACTGCATGGTACCTACTCTACTTGGCTGTACTCCACTTTTTTGGTCCCTGGTGCCTTGTTCAATTTTCACTACCACAGCTCCCCCAGCTGGTGACGTCACAATTCACAGTCTCTTATAGGAACAGTGGGCTTTGTTAATTATAACAGCAGCGAAGGTAACTTTGAGCATTGTTTACTCATCATATATTTTGTTGTTGTTGTTTTTATTCCTTGTAGAAACGTCCAAAACCCTTCAACACACCATGGGGAAATTTTACAAGCTGCCAAGTGTGACCTCTACTGGAGCTGGGAGGTTTTACAAATGGCAAGTTTGTGCTGGAGGGGGGCGTTTCATTGTGCAGCATGACGGGTCTCTCTGGCCTATCAGCACTCTGCAATTTGCCTAAAGGAAAAAGCAGAAAAGCCCAGTAGAGTTGAGTAGAGTAGTGTAAGTAATATCCAGAAGGAAAGTGACATGTTTCTCCTCATTAGGCTTTAGATCCTATCGTTTTTCTGTACGTATTTAAATGTATTAGTCTACCTATTTGTGCGATGTAACAATAAACGTTTTCTCTTACTTTGGTACACACTTGTACTTCAAACATTATTGTGTTATGGATCTATATTTGAAATGTGAACAGGGACATATTCTACACCTTTTCCACAAGTAAACACAGTTCTGGGGTCTTAACGAAACATCTGTGACATGCTTTGGTCAAAATGACCGGTTTCAGCGCCACAGCATGAGCCACAGTTCAGTTCAGCACGAGAGCCCAGGAGTGAGGTTGGTTTTATTTCACAGTTTGTGGGCTGGTGGGCTCCAGACCCTGAAAAGATGCACTGAAAAAATGTATTTCCTTAAAATATATCCCCTTTGCAGTAAGGTTTCTTGAGTCAGTGACTGCATATGATTCACTTACACTCTGTTCCCTACCAGATATCACATGAACACAAACAATGAGGACATCTGATATGCTCCATTTCTCTTCTGTTTTCTTTAGCTGGTCCAAAGGAAGGTCACGCTGCCCTGAATTTCAAGCAAGATATTAACAGTCCTTCTTTTTGGAGTTAGTAATAATTTCTTCAAAGCAGCAGTGTGTCTCGGTAATAGAATGTTGAGTAGAATATACTGTTTTCAAAGAAGAACATCCATCACAATCATCCAGACCCTATACTTGAGTTTGAAGTGTGGTGCGGTGATCTGTGTCCTTTTGAAGCCCAAAGTCCATATGGCTTCTACTTTATTCAAATAGCAATGGTATAATATATACATTCGCATGATTAGGGATGGCCTGTGAAGGACTGCGCCCCCTCCAGGGTGTATTCCCACCTTGCGCCCAATGATTCCAGGTAGGCTCTGGACCCACCGCGACCCTGAACTGGATAAGGGTTACAGATAATGAATGAATGAATGAATGATTAGGGATGTCCTCATAGCCCTTAAAGGGGAGGTCTGTGCTTATAGGGAAATGCTGTGCTCTCTGGTTTGTTTACGTTCAGAAGGGTGGCACGGTAGCCTGGTGGTTAGCACGTTAGCCTCCTAGCGCTGGTATCTTGGGTTCAAGTCCAATAGGTGGAGTTTCCCTGTTCTGAGTGGATTTCTTCTGTTTCCTCCTGTTAGGTGAGTTGGCTTCTCTAATAACTGTCCTGGTGTGTGAGTGAATGAATGTTTGTGTGTGTGTCAGTGAATGTGTGTGAGCCCCCGATGCAGTCCTCCAGGTGGACAGACGTTCCTGGTCGAGAGTACGCTGTGGCCGATTCTCGCCAGTGTGTGTGTGGGTTGTATGTTGAGTGTGAATTGTAAAGCATCCTTGGGTTTCTAGAAAGGCACTGTATAAGTGTAAAGTTAAATAGAAGCTCTGCATCTTTTAAGGTGGAATGTTATGCTTGTGGAGAAACTGACTGTTGTTTGTAAATGGCTGAAGTTGGAATTGTCTGTAAGTTTTTATTCACTGCTTGATATACCACAGAATCTCATTTGGAATTTGGGTCGTTTCGTTTTGCATTTAGACTTGAATTTCCAAAAACATTTCCACCTTAAATGACCCAAAATATTGTTACTTGGATTGTTGCTCACTCCGTTGTCTAAAAAAACTCCAGGTGCCATTTCTCTGAGAGAGAGAGAGAGAGAGAGAGAGAGAGAGAGAGAGAGAGAGAGAGAGAGAGAGAGAGAGAGAGAGAGAGAGAGAGAGAAAGAAAGAGCCTAGCATATTGGACCAAGACATTTTATTATTTTTTATAACTATTTACAGACTGCAGAGCAGTGAATGATGTGGAAACATCCTCAGAAGGGTTTTTAAATCGTGAACATCACCTTTTCACTGTTTTGTAAAGAAAACATCTCATTTTGATCCTTAATATTGCTGCAATCGCTAAAATGAACTACAGGGTGGGCCATTTATATGGATACATTTCATACATGTGTCACATGACCTTCTTCCCATTGAAAAAACAAAAGTTGGATCCAAAATGGCCGACTTCAAAATGGTGTTTTTCAGACACTACTACAAAATGGCGGAACCCCAAAATAGTGCACTACATAGTGAACAGGGCACACTTTTGAACACAGCGTCAGTTTAATCCCCACAAACTGATTTTAAATTCACAGAGACATTTTATACTGGAAAAGATATTAATACAAATATTACCAACCACTATGAGAGATACAATAATGAGCATGATAGAAAATGTTTTGACCCTGGTTTAATAGCACCTGAAACTACAGATATTGGAAGCCTGTGCTAGGATTTCTCCTGCAGTGTTGCTATCAGTGTGTAGTGGGAGTGGGGAGAAGAGGGTTGCATTGACAATCCAACACAATGGGCAGCACTTTGAACACATTTTATAAGTGGTCAGAAACTTGTAAATAACTCATGAAAGAATAAAGTTACATTAAAACCACAAAAGCACACCATTGTTTTTCTTGTGAAATTCCCAATAAGTTTGATGTGTCACATGACCCTCTTCCCATTGAAAAAAACAAAACTTGGATCCAAAATGGCCGACTTCAAAATGACCACCATGGTCACCACCCATCTTGAAAAGTTTTCCTCCTCCCATATACTAATGTGCCACAAACAGGAAGTTAATATCACCAACCATTCCCATTTCATTAAGGTGTATCCATATAAATGACCCACCCTGTAGATAATTCTGAGTAACACAAGTACGTTGAGGAAAACGGACTTGACTGTTGATTCCAAGAAATTAGTCTTCCAACCTACAGCCTGGACTTATCCCCGAGGGATTTTCCCAAGTGATCATGTCTGGGATGTACACAGAATCCCTATTTCTTTAGTTTTAAAGCACTGGGTGTTCAGGATTGCAGTAGGAAGGCAAGTAAGTGTATATCCTTCGAGTCTCTTGGCGCAGCAGCTGTGATGAGAACATTCAAACAGACTGGTGATACATTTTGATGGGATTTGGGCGTTTGTTTATTCAAAGGGCTTTCTCCTCTGTAAGAGACTATATCTATCCCTCCTTTTTTCACTCACTTTCTCAATCTATATCTTCTCGTCCGCAGATTGTATGATGAATGAACTGACTACTGGAGTTTTGGAAACATCAATCCAATTCGGTCTTCAGATAATGAAATGTTTTCTGGGGAAACTGTAGGGAACGCAGCAGGAGGAAGTGAGGATGAGGAAAAAGCAAGTGTTAGAGACATCAAATCAATCGATGATGCTGATGATGAATATTAGATGAAATGAAAATGAAAGGATACACACACACACACACAAACATTCACTGTTCATCCGTTCATAGCAGGAGGTGATCTTTCCTCCACAATCACCATCATTGCTTGCATAATTACAGCCATTATTGCAATCATCATCATCATCATCATCATCATCATCATTAGCCGAAGCCGCTCAGTTGTTAACCAGGTCTGAGAGCGACACGGAGTTGGTCATAAAGAGAAGGATTATGGGTCCCGATCACACTCTGTCTATTGGTGAATTATTAAGAAAAGAGGGTCCTTCGTAATATTTTTTTGTAAATGTTCAGGTTCTATTTACAATCATCGCTTCCAAAATCACCAAATCATTCCATTTTGAATGTCATTCCAGTATCAAATATCATTTTCACAGTATTTATTCTTTCCATTATAAGATACTGAGAGAATGTGCCATGTGCCATGTCCCAACAAAATGTAGCTTAGTGCTGTCATTTCACTTGGGAGACTTGAGTGTCTTTGAAAAAGACGTCATCTAGATGGCAAGGGTATATTACTCCTAAAACGAAAGGCATCTTCAAAATGGTGCCTTCACAAATGTTTACTACAGCACTCCATACCACGAAATTGTAATAGTCTGACATTACTCAATATTTTCTATTCACTATTTACATTTAAATTGAGATGCTGAAACTGTCTTTGATTGGAGAGACTCGGACGAGGAGGCGGGACAACTCTGAAGTCTCTGCATTCTGTGTAAGAAGCAGTGCCAAATCAAAACTTCTCATTCTAGCTCACATTTTCTAACGACTGACTGGGTGGTCTTGTTTCACAGTTTGTGGGTTGGTAGACTCTTCAGATCCTCGGAATGAATGTGCACTGAACAGATGAACCGAACTAGTTGGCCGTTAAAAAGTGCTCATTAATGCCGAGGTATTGTGTCCGTGGGCTAGAAAGTGACCACCGTGTTAAACTGTGGAATCTATAGAGCCCAATTTCAATGGGTGCCAAATGTAAGCACGACCCTGACAACAGAAAACCTCAGAGACCTATCGCAAGTGTTGTTTACATCATTTTAGTCACACATCGTTAAGTCAGACAACCCCTTCGTTCATTTTGAAGTGAATCTTAAAGGGCTGTTTTATAACGTGTTCAGATCAGCTCCCGATTCAGTTTCCGTGGCTGATTTTTTAATGACGATGACTTCTTATACTATTATCTGCTCAAATGGTAGAGTTAGAGAATCACAGCTGGAAGAAAACAGAAGTAAACAGGGCCATGAATAATGCATGTGCAGTAAACACCTCCTCATAATGAAGTGCGAGGAGTGCAAATTTCAGCTTTGGAGGGGATGATTGTGCAGAGAGGAGGTTATTATGGGTTGGATATCGTTGTGTTTCCTTGGGCTTTGATGAAACGACACCAGTTAGAACTTCAAGGCCACAAACACCATTTGAGCAGAGAGAGATACAACATAGGATTTACCTAAATATACAAAGCTGTGAAATGGCAGTATGCAAATATTGGTGGTACTCACTCTGAAAGAACCCTAGATATATCCTACCTTTATATCTTTAACTGTACTCTATTTGTTTTAAATAATAATTGACTGTGTGTAATTAGAGCAGCACGGTGGTGCAGCAGGTAGGTGTCGCAGTCACACAGCTCCAGGGGCCTGTCTGTGAGGAGTGTGGTGTGTTCTCCCTGTGTCTGCGTGGGTTTCCTCCGGGTGACTGTCTGTGAGGAGTGTGGTGTGTTCTCCCTGTGTCTGCGTGGGTTTCCTCCGGGTGACTGTCTGTGAGGAGTGTGGTGTGTTCTCTCTGTGTCTGCGTGGGTTTCCTCCAGGTGAATGTCTGTGAGGAGTGTGGTGTGTTCTCTCTGTGTCTGCGTGGGTTTCCTCCGGGTGACTGTCTGTGAGGAGTGTGGTGTGTTCTCCCTGTGTCTGTGTGGGTTTCCTCCAGGTGACTGT